>NC_069499.1:1344516596-1344585390 GCF_027579735.1 Bombina bombina
AATAAATACCCCAGAAGATTCCAGATCTGAGCAGCGCTTGATCCTCAACAGGTGATCAACCGCACTTCAACATTACCCAAAATATATGGGACTGAAAACACCTTAAGGAAAGTGTTAGCCTTACTGGAATAGCTGGAATATAATAGAGAGAAAAAGACTTCTCACAGACGGTTTGACTTCAAATTTTATTTGTACCCAAAATCTAAGAATTTTGGACCGAATAAAACCAAAAAAACTTTTAAATAAAAACATGTTACTTGGGTAAGAATTTAGAATTATTTTGTTCTTTAGTAAGAACAACCAAACTAAAATAAGCTTAAAGTTTTAGTCTAAGAACTTCATCTTGAAGCCCAGAGTAACAGTTAAGAATTGAATCCAATATGAATCAAATAATTGATTATCTTGGAAAAAAAGAAATAAGGATTTTTTAGAAATCACAAAATTTCTTCTAGCTAAAAACAGCTAAAGACATAGATTAAACCTCATTTGTGAAAATATTCAATAAAAATGAAGAAAGAAATAAAATTATTAGCATGTTAATCCAGTTAAGGGACCAGAACACACCGGACTTGCATAAACAAAAATGCAAGACAACAAGACAAATGCAACAGCACCCAGTCTGAACCTCAAATGAGCAGTAGACTTTGTCCCTTAACAATGCTAAATAATACATAATCTGATACTTGATCTTTAAAGTAAACAGAAAAAATGGAGCAAAAGCAACATCATCCAAATAAATTACAGGTCCAAGAAAAGTACCTGAAAATAAATTTTTTTCCTTAAATAGGATATAACCATTTAAAAAGAAAATAAATACTATTTTGCTACAGAAACAATAGCATAATTTAGCAGGAGTAGAGATAGCCCCATTAAATTGGAGAACCCTCAAAATTGAATTTAACTGCCGGTAAAGAATATAATTTAAAACCTTTGAAGAAAATTGTCAGCCTATTCCATTCCCTAGTATGAAGGAATGGAAAAAAACCTCTGAAGACACAGAAGATAAAAACATAATTTATGCTTACCTGATAAATTCCTTTCTCCTGTAGTGTGGTCAGTCCACGGGTCATCATTACTTCTGGGATATTAACTCCTCCCCAACAGGAAGTGCAAGAGGATCACCCAAGCAGAGCTGCTATATAGCTCCTCCCCTCTACGTCACACCCAGTCATTCGACCGAGAACCAACGAGAAAGGAGAAGCTAAAGGGTGCAGTGGTGACTGGAGTATAATTTAAAAATTTAGACCTGCCATAAAAAACAGGGCGGGCCGTGGACTGACCACACTACAGGAGAAAGGAATTTATCAGGTAAGCATAAATTATGTTTTCTCCTGTTAAGTGTGGTCAGTCCACGGGTCATCATTACTTCTGGGATACCAATACCAAAGCTAAAGTACACGGATGACGGGAGGGACAGGCAGGATCTTTATACGGAAGGAACCACTGCCTGAAGAACCTTTCTCCCAAAAACAGCCTCCGAAGAAGCAAAAGTGTCAAATTTGTAAAATTTGGAAAAAGTATGAAGAGAAGACCAAGTTGCAGCCTTGCAAATCTGTTCAACAGAGGCCTCATTCTTAAAGGCCCAAGTGGAAGCCACAGCTCTAGTAGAATGAGCTGTAATTCTTTCAGGAGGCTGCTGTCCAGCAGTCTCATAAGCTAAACGTATTATACTACGAAGCCAAAAAGAGAGAGAGGTAGCAGAAGCTTTTTGACCTCTCCTCTGTCCAGAATAAACGACAAACAGGGAAGAAGTTTGTCGAAAATCTTTAGTTGCCTGTAAATAAAATTTCAGGGCACGGACTACATCTAGATTGTGTAGAAGTCGTTCCTTCTTTGAAGAAGGATTAGGACACAATGATGGAACAACAATCTCTTGATTGATATTCCTGTTAGTGACCACCTTAGGTAAGAACCCAGGTTAAGTACGCAGAACTACCTTGTCTGAATGAAAAATCAGATAAGGAGAATCACAATGTAAGGTCGATAACTCAGAGACTCTTCGAGCCGATGAAATAGCCATTAAAAACAGAACTTTCCAAGATAACAATTTGATATCAATGGAATGAAGGGGTTCAAACGGAACACCCTGTAAAACGTTAAGAACTAAGTTTAAACTCCATGGTGGAGCAACAGTTTTAAACACAGGCTTAATCCTGGCCAAAGCCTGAACGTCTGGAAATTCTGACAGACGTTTGTGTAAAAGAATGGACAGAGCTGAAATCTGTCCCTTTAAGGAACTAGCGGATAAACCCTTTTCTAAACCTTCTTGTAGAAAAGACAATATCCTAGGAATCCTAACCTTACTCCATGAGTAACTCTTGGATTCGCACCAATGTAAGTATTTATGCCATATTTTATGGTAAATCTTTCTGGTAACAGGCTTCCTAGCCTGTATTAAGGTATCAATTACTGACTCAGAAAATCCACGTCTTGATAAAATCAAGCGTTCAATTTCCAAGCAGTCAGCTTCAGAGAAATTAGATTTTGATGTTTGAAAGGACCCTGGATCAGAAGGTCCTGTCTCAGAGGCAGAGACCAAGGTGGACAGGATGACATGTCCACTAGATCTGCATACCAGGTCCTGCGTGGCCACGCAGGCGCTATTAGAATCACTGATGCTCTCTCCTGTTTGATCCTGGCAATCAATCGAGGAAGCATCGGGAAGGGTGGAAACACATAAGCCCTCCCGAAGGTCCAAGGTGCTGTCAAAGCATCTACCAGGACCGCTCCCGGATCCCTGGATCTGGACCCGTAACACGGAAGCTTGGCGTTCTGTCGAGACGCCATGAGATCTATCTCTGGTTTGCCCCAACGTCGAAGTATTTGGGCAAAGACCTCCGGATGAAGTTCCCACTCCCCCGGATGAAAAGTCTGACGACTTAGGAAATCCGCCTCCCAGTTCTCCACTCCCGGGATGTGGATTGCTGACAGGTGGCAAGAGTGAGACTCTGCCCAGCGAATTATCTTTGATACTTCCATCATCGCTAGGGAGCTTCTTGTCCCTCCTTGATGGTTGATGTAAGCTACAGTCGTGATGTTGTCCGACTGAAACCTGATGAACCCCCGAGTTGTTAACTGGGGCCAAGCCAGAAGGGCATTGAGAACTGCTCTCAATTCCAGAATGTTTATTGGAAGTAGACTCTCCTCCTAAGTCCATGATCCCTGAGCCTTCAGGGAATTCCAGACAGCGCCCCAACCTAGTAGGCTGGCGTCCGTTGTTACAATTGTCCAATCTGGCCTGCTGAATGGCATCCCCCTGGACAGATGTGGCCGAGAAAGCCACCATAGAAGAGAATTTCTTGTCTTGATCCAGATTCAGAGTAGGGGACAAATCTGAGTAATCCCCATTCCACTGACTTAGCATGCACAATTGCAGCGGTCTGAGATGTAGGCGTGCAAAGGGTACTATGTCCATTGCCGCTACCATTAAGCCGATTACCTCCATGCATTGAGCCACTGACGGGTGTTGAATGGAATGAAGGACACGGCAAGCATTTTGAAGCTTTGTTAACCTGTCTTCTGTCAGGTATATCTTCATTTCTACAGAATCTATAAGAGTCCCCAAGAAGGGAACTCTTGTGAGTGGAAAGAGAACTCTTCTCTTCGTTCACCTTCCACCCATGCGACCTTAGAAATGCCAGTACTAACTCTGTATGAGACTTGGCAGTTTGAAAGCTTGAAGCTTGTATCAGAATGTCGTCTAGGTACGGAGCTACCGAAATTCCTCGCGGTCTTAGTACCGCCAGAAGAGCGCCCAGAACCTTTGTGAAGATTCTTGGAGCCGTAGCCAATCCGAATGGAAGAGCTACAAACTGGTAATGCCTGTCTAGGAAGGCAAACCTTAGATACCGGTAATGATCTTTGTGAATCGGTATGTGAAGGTAAGCGTCCTTTAAATCCACTGTGGTCATGTACTGACCCTCTTGGATCATGGGTAGGATTGTCCGAATAGTTTCCATCTTGAACGATGGAACTCTTAGGAATTTGTTTAGGATTTTTAAGTCCAAGATTGGTCTGAAGGTTCCTTCTTTCTTGGGAACCACAAACAGATTTGAGTAAAACCCCTGTCCGTGTTCCGACCGCGGAACCGGGTGGATCACTCCCATTAGTAACAGATCTTGTACACAGCGTAGAAACGCCTCTTTCTTTATCTGGTTTGTTGACAACCTTGAAAGATGAAATCTCCCTTTTGGAGGAGAAGTGTTGAAGTCCAGAAGATATCCCTGAGATATGATCTCTAACGCCCAGGGATCCTGGACATCTCTTGCCCAAGCCTGGGCGAAGAGAGAAAGTCTGCCCCCTACTAGATCCGTTCCCGGATTGGGGGCCCTCACTTCATGCTGTCTTAGGGGCAGCAGCAGGTTTTCTGGCCTGCTTGCCCTTGTTCCAGGTCTGGTTAGGTTTCCAGCCTTGTCTGTAGCGAGCAACAGCTCATTCCTGTTTTGGTGCAGAGGAAGTTGATGCTGCTCCTGCCTTGAAGTTACGAAAGGCACGAAAATTAGACTGTCTAGCCCTAGGTTTGGCTTTGTCTTGAGGCAAGGCATGGCCTTTACCTCCTGTAATGCCAGCGATAATTTCTTTCAAACCGGGCCCGAATAAGGTCTGCCCTTTGAAAGGTATGTTAAGTAATTTAGATTTAGAAGTAACATCAGCTGACCAGGATTTTAGCCACAGTGCTCTGCGTGCCTGAATGGCGAATCCGGAATTTTTAGCCGTAAGTTTAGTTAAATGTACTACGGCATCTGAAATAAATGAATTAGCTAGCTTAATGGTTTTAAGCTTATTTGAAATCTCATCTATAGTTATTGAGTCGAGAGTCTCATCCAGAGACTCGGACCAAAATGCGGCCGCAGCCGTAACGGACGCAATACATGCAAGGGGTTGCAATATAAAACCTTGTTGAACAAACATTTTCTTAAGGTAACCCTCTAATTTTTTATCCATTGGATCTGAAAAGGCGCAGCTATCCTCCACCGGGATAGTGGTACGCTTAGCCAGAGTAGAAACCGCTCCCTCCACCTTAGGGACCGTCTGCCATAAGTCCCGTGTGGTGGCGTCTATTGGAAACATTTTTCTAAATACAGGAGGGGGAGAAAAGGGTACACCGGGCCTATCCCACTCCTTAGTAATTATTTCTGTAAGCCTCTTAGGTATATGAAATACGTCAGTACTCGCCGGTACCGCATAGTATCTATCCAGCCTACATAATTTCTCTGGGATTGCAACGGTGTTACAATCATTCAGAGCCGCTAAAACCTCCCCTAGCAGTACACGGAGGTTTTCTAGTTTAAACTTAAAATTTGAAATATCTGAATCCACTCTATTTGGATCAGAACCGTCCCCTGCATAATGAAGCTCTCCGTCCTCATGTTCTGCAAGTTGTGACGCAGTATCTGACATGGCCCTATTATTATCAGCGCACTCTGTTCTCACCCCAGAGTGATCTCGCTTACCTCTAAGTTCTGGTAATTTAGACAAAACTTCATTCATAACATTAGCCATGTCCTGTAGGGTGATTTGTAATTGCCGCCCTGAAGTACTCGGCGTTACAATATCACGCACCTCCCGAGCGGGAGATGCAGGTACTGACACGTGAGGCAAGTTAGTCGGCATAACTTTGCCCTCGTTGTTTGGTGAATGATGTTCAATTTGTACAGATTGACTTTTATTTAAAGTAGCATCAATGCAATTAGTACATAAATTTCTATTGGGCTCCACCTTGGCTTTAGCACATATAGCACAGAGATATTCCTCTGAGTCAGACATGTTTAACACACTAGCAATTAAACTAGCAAACTTGGAAATACTTTTCAACTCAATTTACAAGTAATATGAAAAACGTACTGTGCCTTTAAGAAGCACAGAAAAAAAACAGAATTTATGTTTACCTGATAAATTACTTTCTCCAACGGTGTGTCCGGTCCACGGCGTCATCCTTACTTGTGGGATATTCTCTTCCCCAACAGGAAATGGCAAAGAGCCCAGCAAAGCTGGTCACATGATCCCTCCTAGGCTCCGCCTACCCCAGTCATTCGACCGACGTTAAGGAGGAATATTTGCATAGGAGAAACCATATGGTACCGTGGTGACTGTAGTTAAAGAAAATAAATTATCAGACCTGATTAAAAAAACCAGGGCGGGCCGTGGACCGGACACACCGTTGGAGAAAGTAATTTATCAGGTAAACATAAATTCTGTTTTCTCCAACATAGGTGTGTCCGGTCCACGGCGTCATCCTTACTTGTGGGAACCAATACCAAAGCTTTAGGACACGGATGAAGGGAGGGAGCAAATCAGGTCACCTAAATGGAAGGCACCACGGCTTGCAAAACCTTTCTCCCAAAAATAGCCTCAGAAGAAGCAAAAGTATCAAACTTGTAAAATTTGGTAAAAGTGTGCAGTGAAGACCAAGTCGCTGCCCTACATATCTGATCAACAGAAGCCTCGTTCTTGAAGGCCCATGTGGAAGCCACAGCCCTAGTGGAATGAGCTGTGATTCTTTCGGGAGGCTGCCGTCCGGCAGTCTCGTAAGCCAATCTGATGATGCTTTTAATCCAAAAAGAGAGAGAGGTAGAAGTTGCTTTTTGACCTCTCCTTTTACCGGAATAAACAACAAACAAGGAAGATGTTTGTCTAAAATCCTTTGTAGCTTCTAAATAGAATTTTAGAGCGCGAACAACATCCAAATTGTGCAACAAACGTTCCTTCTTTGAATCTGGTTTCGGACACAGAGAAGGTACGATAATCTCCTGGTTAATGTTTTTGTTAGAAACAACTTTTGGAAGAAAACCAGGTTTAGTACGTAAAACCACCTTATCTGCATGGAACACCAGATAAGGAGGAGAACACTGCAGAGCAGATAATTCTGAAACTCTTCTAGCAGAAGAAATTGCAACTAAAAACAAAACTTTCCAAGATAATAACTTAATATCAACGGAATGCAAGGGTTCAAACGGAACCCCCTGAAGAACTGAAAGAACTAAATTGAGACTCCAAGGAGGAGTCAAAGGTTTGTAAACAGGCTTAATTCTAACCAGAGCCTGAACAAAGGCTTGAACATCTGGCACAGCGGCCAGCTTTTTGTGAAGTAACACAGACAAGGCAGAAATCTGTCCCTTCAGGGAACTTGCAGATAATCCTTTTTCCAATCCTTCTTGAAGGAAGGATAGAATCCTAGGAATCTTAACCTTGTCCCAAGGGAATCCTTTAGATTCACACCAACAGATATATTTTTTCCAAATTTTGTGGTAAATCTTTCTAGTTACAGGCTTTCTGGCCTGAACAAGAGTATCGATAACGGAATCTGAGAACCCTCGCTTCGATAAGATCAAGCGTTCAATCTCCAAGCAGTCAGCTGGAGTGAAACCAGATTCGGATGTTCGAACGGACCCTGAACAAGAAGGTCTCGTCTCAAAGGTAGCTTCCAAGGTGGAGCCGATGACATATTCACCAGATCTGCATACCAAGTCCTGCGTGGCCACGCAGGAGCTATCAAGATCACCGACGCCCTCTCCTGATTGATCCTGGCTACCAGCCTGGGGATGAGAGGAAACGGCGGGAACACATAAGCTAGTTAGAAGGTCCAAGGTGCTACTAGTGCATCCACTAGAGCCGCCTTGGGATCCCTGGATCTGGACCCGTAGCAAGGAACTTTGAAGTTCTGACGAGAGGCCATCAGATCCATGTCTGGAATGCCCCACAGCTGAGTGACTTGGGCAAAGATTTCCGGGTGGAGTTCCCACTCCCCCGGATGCAAGTCTGACGACTCAGAAAATCCGCTTCCCAATTTTCCACTCCTGGGATGTGGATAGCAGACAGGTGGCAGGAGTGAGACTCCGCCCATAGAATGATTTTGGTCACTTCTTCCATCGCCAGGGAACTCCTTGTTCCCCCCTGATGGTTGATGTACGCAACAGTTGTCATGTTGTCTGATTGAAACCGTATGAACTTGGCCCTCGCTAGCTGAGGCCAAGCCTTGAGAGCATTGAATATCGCTCTCAGTTCCAGAATATTTATTGGTAACAGAGATTCTTCCCGAGACCAAAGACCCTGAGCTTTCAGGGATCCCCAGACCGCGCCCCAGCCCATCAGACTGGCGTCGGTCGTGACAATGACCCACTCTGGTCTGCGGAATGTCATCCCTCGTGACAGGTTGTCCAGGGACAGCCACCAACGGAGTGAGTCTCTGGTCCTCTGATTAACTTGTATCTTCGGAGACAAGTCTGTATAGTCCCCATTCCACTGACTGAGCATGCACAGTTGTAATGGTCTTAGATGAATGCGCGCAAAAGGAACTATGTCCATTGCCGCTACCATCAACCCGATCACTTCCATGCACTGAGCTATGGAAGGAAGAGGAACGGAATGAAGTATCCGACAAGAGTCTAGAAGTTTTGTTTTTCTGGCCTCTGTCAGAAAAATCCTCATTTCTAAGGAGTCTATTATTGTTCCCAAGAAGGGAACCCTTGTTGACGGAGATAGAGAACTCTTTTCCACGTTCACTTTCCATCCGTGAGATCTGAGAAAGGCCAGGACAATGTCCGTGTGAGCCTTTGCTTGAGGAAGGGACGACGCTTGAATCAGAATGTCGTCCAAGTAAGGTACTACAGCAATGCCCCTTGGTCTTAGCACAGCTAGAAGGGACCCTAGTACCTTTGTGAAAATCCTTGGAGCAGTGGCTAATCCGAAAGGAAGCGCCACGAACTGGTAATGTTTGTCCAGGAATGCGAACCTCAGGAACCGATGATGTTCCTTGTGGATAGGAATATGTAGATACGCATCCTTTAAATCCACCGTGGTCATGAATTGACCTTCCTGGATGGAAGGAAGAATAGTTCGAATGGTTTCCATCTTGAACGATGGAACCTTGAGAAACTTGTTTAAGATCTTGAGATCTAAGATTGGTCTGAACGTTCCCTCTTTTTTGGGAACTATGAACAGATTGGAGTAGAACCCCATCCCTTGTTCTCTTAATGGAACAGGATGAATCACTCCCATTTTTAACAGGTCTTCTACACAATGTAAGAATGCCTGTCTTTTTATGTGGTCTGAAGACAACTGAGACCTGTGGAACCTCCCCCTTGGGGGAAGTCCCTTGAATTCCAGAAGATAACCTTGGGAGACTATTTCTAGCGCCCAAGGATCCAGAACATCTCTTGCCCAAGCCTGAGTGAAGAGAGAGAGTCTGCCCCCCACCAGATCCGGTCCCGGATCGGGGGCCAACATTTCATGCTGTCTTGGTAGCAGTGGCAGGTTTCTTGGCCTGCTTACCCTTGTTCCAGCCTTGCATTGGTCTCCAAGCTGGCTTGGCTTGAGAAGTATTACCCTCTTGCTTAGAGGACGTAGCACTTTGGGCTGGTCCGTTTCTACGAAAGGGACGAAAATTAGGTTTATTTTTTGCCTTGAAAGGCCGATCCTGAGGAAGGGCGTGGCCCTTACCCCCAGTGATATCAGAGATAATCTCTTTCAAGTCAGGGCCAAACAGCGTTTTCCCCTTGAAAGGAATGTTAAGTAGCTTGTTCTTGGAAGACGCATCAGCCGACCAAGATTTCAACCAAAGCGCTCTGCGCGCCACAATAGCAAACCCAGAATTCTTAGCCGCTAACCTAGCCAATTGCAAAGTGGCGTCTAGAGTGAAAGAATTAGCCAATTTGAGAGCATTGATTCTGTCCATAATCTCCTCATAAGGAGGAGAATCACTATCGACCGCCTTTATCAGCTCATCGAACCAGAAACATGCGGCTGTAGCGACAGGGACAATGCATGAAATTGGTTGTAGAAGGTAACCCTGCTGAACAAACATCTTTTTAAGCAAACCTTCTAATTTTTTATCCATAGGATCTTTGAAAGCACAACTATCCTCTATGGGTATAGTGGTGCGTTTGTTTAAAGTGGAAACCGCTCCCTCGACCTTGGGGACTGTCTGCCATAAGTCCTTTCTGGGGTCGACCATAGGAAACAATTTTTTAAATATGGGGGGAGGGACGAAAGGAATACCGGGCCTTTCCCATTCTTTATTAACAATGTCCGCCACCCGCTTGGGTATAGGAAAAGCTTCTGGGAGCCCCGGCACCTCTAGGAACTTGTCCATTTTACATAGTTTCTCTGGGATGACCAACTTGTCACAATCATCCAGAGTGGATAATACCTCCTTAAGCAGAATGCGGAGATGTTCCAACTTAAATTTAAATGCAATCACATCAGGTTCAGCTTGTTGAGAAATGTTCCCTGAATCAGTAATTTCTCCCTCAGACAAAACCTCCCTGGCCCCATCAGACTGGGTTAGGGGCCCTTCAAAAATATTATTATCAGCGTCGTCATGCTCTTCAGTATCTAAAACAGAGCAGTCGCGCTTACGCTGATAAGTGTTCATTTTGGCTAAAATGTTTTTGACAGAATTATCCATTACAGCCGTTAATTGTTGCATAGTAAGGAGTATTGGCGCGCTAGATGTACTAGGGGCCTCCTGAGTGGGCAAGACTCGTGTAGACGGAGGGAATGATGCAGTACCATGCTTACTCCCCTCACTTGAGGAATCATCTTGGGCATCATTGTCATTGTCACATAAATCACATTTAATTAAATGAATAGGAATTCTGGCTTCCCCACATTCAGAACACAGTCTATCTGGTAGTTCAGACATGTTAAACAGGCATAAACTTGATAACAAAGTACAAAAAACGTTTTAAAATAAAACCGTTACTGTCACTTTAAATTTTAAACTGAACACACTTTATTACTGCAATTGCGAAAAAACATGAAGGAATTGTTCAAAATTCACCAAATTTTCACCACAGTGTCTTAAAGCCTTAAAAGTATTGCACACCAAATTTGGAAGCTTTAACCCTTAAAATAACGGAACCGGAGCCGTTTTGAACTTTAACCCCTTTACAGTCCCTGGTATCTGCTTTGCTGAGACCCAACCAAGCCCCAAGGGGAATACGATACCAAATGACGCCTTCAGAAAGTCTTTTCTAAGTATCAGAGCTCCTCTCACATGCGACTGCATGCCATGCCTCTCAAAAACAAGTGCGCAACACCGGCGCGAAAATGAGGCTCTGCCTATGCTTTGGGAAAGCCCCTAAAGAATAAGGTGTCTAAAACAGTGCCTGCCGATATTATTATATCAAAATACCCAGATAAAATGATTCCTCAAGGCTAAATATGTGTTAATAATGAATCGATTTAGCCCAGAAAAAGTCTACAGTCTTAATAAGCCCTTTTTGAAGCCCTTATTTACAATCGTAATAAACATGGCTTACCGGATCCCATAGGGAAAATGACAGCTTCCAGCATTACATCGTCTTGTTAGAATGTGTCATACCTCAAGCAGCAAGAGACTGCTCACTGTTCCCCCAACTGAAGTTAATTGCTCTCAACAGTCCTGTGTGGAACAGCCATGGATTTTAGTGACGGTTGCTAAAATCATTTTCCTCATACAAACAGAAATCTTCATCTCTTTTCTGTTTCTGAGTAAATAGTACATACCAGCACTATTTTAAAATAACAAACTCTTGATTGAATAATAAAAACTACAGTTAAACACTAAAAAACTCTAAGCCATCTCCGTGGAGATGTTGCCTGTACAACGGCAAAGAGAATGACTGGGGTAGGCGGAGCCTAGGAGGGATCATGTGACCAGCTTTGCTGGGCTCTTTGCCATTTCCTGTTGGGGAAGAGAATATCCCACAAGTAAGGATGACGCCGTGGACCGGACACACCTATGTTGGAGAAATTATGACAGTTGAGTAACAATGAACCGGAGAAACTATAAAATCAAATTTTTCCCGGTAAAAAAACATAATTTATGTAAGAACTTACCTGATAAATTCATTTCTTTCATATTAGCAAGAGTCCATGAGCTAGTGACGTATGGGATATACATTCCTACCAGGAGGGGCAAAGTTTCCCAAACCTTAAAATGCCTATAAATACACCCCTCACCACACCCACAATTCAGTTTAACGAATAGCCAAGAAGTGGGGTGATAAAAAAGTGCGAAAGCATATAAAATAAGGAATTGGAATAATTGTGCTTTATACAAAAAAATCATAACCACCACAAAAAGGGTGGGCCTCATGGACTCTTGCTAATATGAAAGAAATGAATTTATCAGGTAAGTTCTTACATAAATTATGTTTTCTTTCATGTAATTAGCAAGAGTCCATGAGCTAGTGACGTATGGGATAATGATTACCCAAGATGTGGATCTTTCCACACAAGAGTCACTAGAGAGGGAGGGATAAAATAAAGACAGCCAATTCCTGCTGAAAATAATCCACACCCAAAATAAAGTTTAATAAAAAACATAAGCAGAAGATTCAGACTGAAACCGCTGCCTGAAGTACTTTTCTACCAAAAACTGCTTCAGAAGAAGAAAATACATCAAAATGGTAGAATTTAGTAAAAATATGCAAAGAGGACCAAGTTGCAGCTTTGCAAATGTGATCAACCGAAGCTTCATTCCTAAACGCCCAGGAAGTAGAAACTGACCTGGTAGAATGAGCTGTAATCCTCTGAGGCGGAGTTTTACCCGACTCAACATAGGCAAGATGAAATAAAGATTTCAACCAAGATGCCAAAGAAATGGCAGAAGCTTTCTGGCTTTTTCTAGAACCGGAAAAGATAACAAATAGACTAGAAGTCTTTCGGAAAGACTTAGTAGCTTCAACATAATATTTCAAAGCTCTAACAACATCCAAAGAATGCAATGATTTCTCCTTAGAATTCTTAGGATTAGGACATAATGAAGGAACCACAATTTCTCTACTAATGTTGTTGGAATTCACAACTTTAGGTAAAAATTCAAAAGAAGTTCGCAACACCGCCTTATCCTGATGAAAAATCAGAAAAGGAGACTCACAAGAAAGAGCAGATAATTCAGAAACTCTTCTGCAGAAGAGATGGCCAAAAGGAACAAAACTTTCCAAGAAAGTAATTTAATGACCAATGAATGCATAGGTTCAAAGGGAGGAGCTTGAAGAGCTCCCAGAACCAAATTCAAACTCCAAGGAGGAGAAATTGACTTAATGACAGGTTTTATACGAACCAAAGCTTGTACAAAACAATAAATATCAGGAAGAATAGCAATCTTTCTGTGAAAAAGAACAGAAAGAGCAGAGATTTGTCCTTTCAAGGAACTTGCAGACAACCCCTTATCTAAACCATCCTGAAGAAACTGTAAAATTCTCGGTATTCTAAAAGAATGCCAAGAAAAATGATGAGAAAGACACCAAAAATATAAGTCTTCCAGACTCTATAATATATCTCTCTAGATACAGATTTACGAGCCTGTAACATAGTATTAATCACAGAGTCAGAGAAACCTCTTTGACCAAGAATCAAGCGTTCAATCGCCATACCTTTAAATTTAAGGATTTCAGATCCTGATGGAAAAAAGGACCTTGTGACAGAAGGTCTGGTCTAACGGAAGAGTCCACGGTTGGCAAGAGGCCATCCGGACAAGATCCGCATACCAAACCTGTAAGGCCATGCCGGAGCTACCAGCAGAACAAACGAGCATTCCTTCAGAATCTTGGAGATTACTCTTGGAAGAAGAACTAGAGGCGGAAAGATATAGGCAGGATGATACTTCCAAGGAAGTGATAATGCATCCACTGCCTCCGCCTAAGGATCCCGGGATCTGGACAGATATCTGGGAAGTTTCTTGTTTAGATGAGACGCCATCAGATCTATTTCTGGAAGTTCCCACATTTGAACAACCTGAAGAAATACCTCTGGGTGAAGAGACCATTCGCCCGGATGCAACGTTTGGCGACTGAGATAATCCGCTTCCCAATTGTCTACACCTGGGATATGAACCGCAGAGATTAGACAGGAGCTGGAGTCCGCCCAAACCAAAAAATTCGAGATACTTCTTTCATAGCCAGAGGACTGTGAGTCGCTCCTTGATGATTGATGTATGCCACAGTTGTGACATTGTCTGTCTGAAAACAAATGAACGATTCTCTCTACAGAAGAGGCCAAAACTGAAGAGCTCTGAAAATTGCACGGAGTTCCAAAATATTTATCGGTAATCTCACCTCCTGAGATTCCCAAACTCCTTGTGCCGACAGAGATCCCTACACAGCTCCCCAACCTGTGAGACTTGTATCTGTTGAAATTACAGTCCAGGTCGGGAGCACAAAAGAAGCCCCCTGAATTAAACGATGGTGATCTGTCCACCACGTTAGAGAGTGTCGAACAATCGGTTTTAAAGATATAAATTGAGATATCTTTGTGTAATCCTTGCACCATTGATTCAGCATACAGAGCTGAAGAGGTCGCATGTGAAAAACGAGCAAAGGGGATTGCGTCCAATGCAGCAGTCATAAGACCTAGAATTTCCATGCATAAGGTTACCGAAGGGAATGATTGTGACTGAAGGTTTTGACGAGCTGAAAACAATTTTAGACGTCTCTTGTCTGTTAAAGACAGAGTCATGGACACTGAATCTATCTGGAAACCCAGAAAGGTTACCCTTGACTGAGGAATCAATGAACTTTTTGGTAAATTGATCCTCCAACCATGATCTTGAAGAAACAACACAAGTCGAATCGCATGAGATTCTTCGAATGAGAAGACTGAGCAAATACCAAAATAATCGTCCAAATAAGGAAATACCAAAACCCTGTTCTCTGAATACAGAAAGAAGGGCACCGAGAATCTTTGAAAAAAATTCTTGGAACTGAGGCTAGGCCAAATGGTAGAGCCACAAAACTGGTAATGCTTGTCTAAAAAGAGAATCTCAAACACTAAAAGTGATCTGAATGAATCGGAATATGCAGATACACATCCTGCAAATCTATTGTAGACATAAAATGCCCTTGCTAAACAAAAGGCAGAATAGTCCTACAGTAACCATCTTGAATGTTGGTATACATAACGATTCAATATTGATAGATCCGGAACTGGTCTGAAGGAATTGACCTTCTTTGGTACAATGAAGAGATAAAATAAAACCCTAGCCCCTGTTCCAGAACTGGAACTGGCATAATTACTCCAGCCAACTCTAGATCTGAAACACATTTCAGAAATGCTGAGCCTTGCTGTGTTAACTGGGACACGGGAAAGAAAAAAATCTCTTAGCAGGAGGCCTTAACTGAAGCCAATTCTGTACCTTTCTGAAACAATGTTCTGAAACCAGAGATTGAGAACGGAATTGATCCAAACTCCTTTGAAGAAAACGTAATCTGCCCCATACCAGCTGAACTGGAAAAAGGGCCGCACCTTCATGGGTACTTAGGAGCTGACTATAGGTTTCTATAAGGCTTGGATATATTCCAAACTGGAAATAGTTTCCAAACTGATACCGCTCCTGAGGATGAAGGATCAGGCTTTTGTTCCTTATTATGAGAAAAATAACGAAAAAATGATTATTACCCTGGAAAGAAAGGGAAAAACAAAGTTAACTTAGAAGACATATCAGCATTCCAAGTTAAATCCATAAAGCTTTTCTAGCTAAAATAGCTAGAGACATATACCTGACATCAACTCACATGATATCAAAAGATGGTATCACCAATAAAATTATTAGCATATTATAGAATAAAAATAATGCTATAAAATTATGATCTGTTACTTGTTGCGCTAAAACTTCTAACCAAAAAGATGAAGCTGCAGCAACATCCGGTAAAAATATAGCAGGTCTAAGAAGATTACCTAAACATAAGTAAACTTTTCTTAGAAAGGATTCAATTTTCTTATCTAAAGGATCCTTAAATTTAGTACTATCTGCCGTAAGAATATTAGTACATTTTAACAGGAATAGAGACAGCCCCAAACCTTAGGGATTTTGTCCCAAAAAACTCTAATCTGTCAGATGGCCCAGAATATAATTGCTTAAACGTTTAGAAGGAGTAAAAGAATTACCCAAATTATTCCATTCCCTGGAAATTACTTCAGAAAAAGCATCAGGGAGATTAAACACTTCTGGAATAAATACAGGAGATTTAAAAACCCTATTTAAACGTTTAGATTTAGTATCAAGAGGACCAGAATCCTCTATATCTAAAGCAATTAATACTTCTTTAAATAAAGAACGAATAAATTCCATCTTGAACAAATACAAAGATTTAACAGCATCAACCTCTGAGACAGAAACTTCTGAACCAGAAGAACCATTATCAGTATCAGAACGATGATGTTCATTTAAAAATTCATCTGAAAAAAGAGAAGTTTTTAAAAGACTTTTATGTAAACTAGAAGGAGAAATAACAGACATAGCCTTCTAAATGGATTTAAAAAATAAAATCTCTTATGTTTATCAGGAACACTCTGAAAATTAAATGTTGACGGAACAGCAACAGGTAATATAACAGTACTAAAGGAAATGTTATCTGCATTAATAAGTTTGTCATGACATGCAATACAAACAACAGCTGGAGAAACAGATACCAAAAATTTATAGCAGATACACTTAGCTTGGTAGCTCCAGCCCCGGGCAGTGATTTTCCTGAAGTAACTTCTGACTCAGTTGCAACGTGGAACATCTTGCAATATGTAATAGAAAAAACAACATATAAAGCAAATTGATCAAAATCCTTAAATGACAGTTTCAGGAATGGGAAAAAAATGCCAGTGAACAAGCTTCTAGCAACCAGAAGCAATAAATAATGAGACTTAAATAATGTGGAGACAAAAAGCGACGCCCATATTTTTTTAGCGCCAAACAAGACTCCCACATTATTTGGCGCCGAAATGCTTTTGGCGCCAAAAATGACGCCACATCCGGAACGCCGACATTTTTGGCGCAAAATAACATCAAAAAAATGACGCAACTTCCGGCGACACGTATGACGCCGGAAACGGAAAATAATTTTTGCGCCAAAAAAGTCAGCGCCAAGAATGACGCAATAAAATGAAGCATTTTCAGCCCCCGCGAGCCTAACAGCCCACAGGGAAAAAAGAGTCAAATTTTTGAAGGTAAGAAAAAATGATTAATTCAAATGCATTATCCCAAATATGAAACTGACTGTCTGAAAAATAAGGAAAGTTGAACATTCTGAGTCAAGGCAAATAAATGTTTGAATACATATATTTAGAACTTTATAAACAAAGTGCCCAACCATAGCTTAGAGTGTCACAGAAAATAAGATTTACTTACCCCAGGACACTCATCTACATGTTTGTAGAAAGCCAAACCAGTACTGAAACGAGAATCAGTAGAGGTAATGGTATATATAAGAGTATATCGTCGATCTGAAAAGGGAGGTAAGAGATGAATCTCTACGACCGATAACAGAGAACCTATGAAATAGACCCCGTAGAAGGAGATCACTGCATTCAAATAGGCAATACTCTCCTCACATCCCTCTGACATTCACTGCACGCTGAGAGGAAAACCGGGCTCCAACTTGCTGCGGAGCGCATATCAACGTAGAATCTAGCACAAACTTACTTCACCACCTCCATAGGAGGCAAAGTTTGTAAAACTGAATTGTGGGTGTGGTGAGGGGTGTATTTATAGGCATTTTAAGGTTTGGGAAACTTTGCCCCTCCTGGTAGGAATGTATATCCCATACGTCACTAGCTCATGGACTCTTGCTAATTACATGAAAGAAATACAATTTAGCAAAGGATTGCCCCCATTAGCAATGGATAACTAACCCTTAAACAGCAGAAAAAAAGTACAGAAAATAAACGTTTTTTATCACAGTCAAAGCACAGTCTCACAGGTCTGCTGTGAGTGATTACCTCCCTCAAAATAATTTTTGAAGACCCTTGAGCTCTGTAGAGATGATCCGGATCATGCAGGGAAGAAAACAGACTTGTGACTGAATTTCTGATGCGTAGTAAAAGCGCCAAAAAGGCCCCTTCCCCTCACACACAACAGTGAGGGAGATCAGTAAACTGTCTTAAATTAAATAAAACGACAGCCAAGTGGAAAAAAACAGTGCCCAAAACAATTTTTCACCCAGTACCTCAGATAAATAAACGATTTAACATGCCAGCAAAACGTTTAACATCAAATAAAATGAAGTGTCATTAAAAAGCCTGCTGCTAGTCGTTCCCACTGCAAGTTAGGCTAAAAGTTTTATGCATACAGTATTATCCTCTGAATACTGAAGTGTAAATATACATACATGACAGCCTGATACCAGTTGCTACTACTGCATTTAAGGCTGAACTTACATTATATCGGTATCGGCAGTATTTTCTCAGTCAATTCCATTCCTCAGAAAATAATATACTGCTACATACCTCTTTGCAGGTGAACCTGCCCGCTGTCCCCTGATCTGAAGTTTACCTCACTCCTCAGATGGCCGAGAACAGCAAAATGATCTTAACTACGCCGGCTAAAATCATACAAAAAACTCAGGTAGATTCTTCTTCAAATTCTACCTGAGAAGGAACACACTCCGGTGCTGTTTTAAAATAACAAACTTTTGATTGAAGGTATAAAAACTAAGTATAATCACCACAGTCCTCTCACACATCCTATCTATTAGTTGGGTGCAAGAGAATGACTGGGTGTGACGTAGAGGGGAGGAGCTATATAGCAGCTCTGCTTGGGTGATCCTCTTGCACTTCCTGTTGGGGAGGAGTTAATATCCCAGAAGTAATGATGACCCGTGGACTGACCACACTTAACAGGAGAAATAAGCAGAAATAAAATGTTAGCTAGTTTTGAAAAAGAACTAGTTACCTCAATATCCAAAATAATCAACACCTTTTCAACAAAAAACAAATGTACTCTAATAAAAAATAAAAAAGTAGATTTGTTAGTGTCAATATCTGATGAAGAAAAGTTCTGAAAAAGAAAAAAAATCACCAGAGAAGGATAATTTAGTATGTTGTTGGTCATTTGAAACTTCATAAAAAAGAAGTTTGAAAAAGACCTAAATTTTTTTTAATAGAAGGCGCAAAGTCAGACAAAGCCTTAACCTAGAATCAGAAAAATATTCTTATAAATTTTCTAAGTATATCTTGTACATAAGATGCAAAAAAAAAAAGCAATACATAAAGCATAAATACTAATGGATTCTGCATGTAAAAGTTTATCATGATAACTTATTACAAACCATAGCTAAAGATAAAGATTCATAACATTTAAAATAAATGAACTTAGCTTTGGTAGGACTTCTTAGTCAACAGGAATCCCTCAGTATGTTCTGATCCAGGAATAATTTATGGAAAATCTTGCAATATGTAATAGAAAAAAACAACATATAAAGCAAAATTATCAAATTCCTTAAATGACAGTTTCAGGAATGGGGAAAAATGCAAAACAAACAAGCCTCTAGCAACCAGAAGCAACAAAAAAGTGAGACTTAAATAATGTGAAAAAAAGTGGCGCCAAGTATGGCGCCCACATTTTTTGGCGCCAAGAATGACGCCCACATTTTTTGGCGCCAAGTATGACGCCCACACTTTTTGGCGCAAAAAAACGTCTAACACACATGCGAAAAAAGATGAATCTCTACGACCGATAACAGAGAACCTATGAAATAGATCCCGTAGAAGGAGACCATTGAATTCAAATAGGCAATACTCTCTTCACATCCCTCTGACATTCACTGCACTCAGAGGAAAACCGGGCTCCAGCCTGCTGTGAAGCGCATATCAACGTAGAATCTAGCACAAACTTACTTCACCACCTCCACGGGAGGCAAAGTTTGTAAAACTGATTTGTGGGTGTGGTGAGGGGTGTATTTATAGACATTTTAAGGTTTGGGAAACTTTGCCCCTCCTGGTAGGAATGTATATCCCATACGTCACTAGCTCATGGACTCTTGCTAATTACATGAAAGAAATTTACTTAAAGTGTCAGTAAACCTCAAAAATAATGTTATATAATTCTGCATCGGGCCAGCTGTAGAGTCACAACCCGGCCCGACCGTGCCATTATACACAGTGCAGCTTGCTCCTGCTGTCAGACAGAGCAGGAGCGAGCTGCACTAAGTGTTATGGCGCGGTTGGGCCGGGCTGTGACTATACAGCTGGCTCGATGCGCTGTGTGAATTAAACAGACCCGCTCAGCAGAGTACAGAGAGCGGGTCTGTAAAACGGCCGTTTTTTTAAAAAATTCAAAGGGAATAAAAGGGTTTATAAAGATTGCGCTAATGTTATATAATTCTGCACTATGTGCAGAATTATATAACATTATTTTTGAGGTTTACTGTCCCTTTAATTACCTGACGTTTCCTAACTAGAGGAACAAAAGTCTGAATGTCAGAAACTTTAGTAATTTTACTATGAAATAAAACCTATAGGGCAGAAAAGTTGTTGTAAATAAGGGCTTTGTCCGTTCTTTGCAAAACCAGAATGCTCCAATTATATACAACCATGTAGATTCAAAACTCAGGAGAAATTACTGCAAGTTCACAACTTTCTCCGGGGAAGGAACCGGTCTACTATATTAAGGAATCCATTTCTAAAAATGCCAAATGCTTAATAATGGAAACAGGCAAGTCTAAGAAAAAAAAATCTCTAGACACAATTACAATTTAAAATTAGGTATTTATTTTATAGATATTTAGTTTTAAAATATTGAAACCAGATAAATACTTAGTGTTCTGTATAATAGCAGATTCAATATATGTCTTTACGACATGAGTTCCTGAAGACAAAAAACAAACATATATCATTTTTTGAATTTTTGATGTGTGTTTAACTGCAGCTTATGTTGCAGGCTTACATAAAAAAACATTTACATAGATTTAAACACAAGTCATCAAACTGAACTATTAGCTCTAAACAAAAAAGATGAGCAACTGGACAATTCATCAGTATGTATGCAAAATGAATGCATGAAAAATAAAACCATAAACAATGAACCCGACAAACCCAGTTGCACAACCATTTATACTAACCAGATCAGCTTTGTATAGATTACATTTTAAATGTCACTATCTGTATCAAATTTTGTATCATAATTAGCAGCTGGCAAATTTAAATAAACTAAATGAATACTAACTTACCAAGGCTTTAAAGGGATATGAAAAAAAAATCTCCCATGATTCACATAGAGCATGCAATTTTAAGCAGCTTTCTATTTTATTCCTATTAATTTTTCTTTGTACTCTTGGTGTCTTTACGTTAAAAAGCAGGAATGTAAGCTTCAGCCCCAGGGTGCAGAACCAAAAATGGGCCGGTTCCTAAGCTTACATTCCTGCTTTTAAAAATCAAGATACGAAAAAAATGTGATAAAAAGTAAATAAGAAAGTTGCTTAAAATTGCATGCTCTATCTGAATCATGAAAGAAAAAAATAATTGGGTTTCATATCCCTTTAATTATGGGAACAGGCAAATTCAAATTCCATGAAAAGCTAAATGGAAAGCTCTGAGGTGTATGGAATTTTAAATGATCAACTCTGCAACACCGTTTAACGTCAGCAAATTGCTTAAAGGAACATGAAACCCACATTTTTTCTTTCATGATTTAGATAGAGCATGCAATTTTAAACAGCATTCTAATTTACTTCTATTATGTAAATTTGCTTTATTCTCTTGATATCCTTTGCTGAAAGGCATATCTAGATAGGCACAGTAGCTGCTGATTGGTGACTGCACATAGATGCCTCACCCATGTACATTGCTATTTCTTCAACAAAGTATATCTAAAGAATGAAGCAAATTAGATAATAGAAGCAAATTGGAATGCTGTCTAAAATTGTATTCTCTACCTGAATCATGAAAGAAAAAAATTGGGTTTAATGTTCCTTTAAACACAGTAGTACAGGGTTGAAACGCTTAAAATTACATGCTCTAAAAGCATGTCATTGTTTTACTATTATGGCCCTTAAAGATTTATGTAAAGGGTTTTGGTGTCAGTTAGCATCTGGCTAGTCCTACTGAATAATAAAAAAAAAAAATCTCTTTTCCCTGGTGCAAGTCAAAAGGAAATTCACCATAATGCAAGAGGCACTAGAATTAAATTGTATTAATGAACATTAAAATGTGTGTACTTAAAAAGATAAAGTGCTTCATTTGACAAGAGTGCACATTGCCATGAAACACAGACTTTGGGTAAGATGTGCAGTACACGCATGCAGGTATATGACATACTTGCAGAATACAGTGATTTTCATGCAACCCAACGTATGAAGAAGAAAAAACAAAAACAAACGTATATAGAAGAATTCAGTGAATGCTTGCATAAACTATAGAACATACAACTTCCTGCTCTTTCACTTTAAAAGCGTTTACACAAAACCAATGCATTTATGTAGGTGCCTGTTAAGTAAAAATCTATACAAGAAACCATCAACATTCGCTGCAGACGAAAAGGTAGATTCTCAAACAAAACAGAACATGAATATAAAACAGACAGTAAAATAAGCTACAGATGTGTTACAGGAGTTAACAGTCACTTTCCGCAATGGTAGCTGCTGTTTGATTATGCTGACGATTTGGATTCTGCCATCCTTGCTGGTTTGGTGAAGCCCTAACATGGCTGGATCTCCATGTTCTACGGTCCACCAGCACTTGATTCAGGCAGTCCATCCACTGGTTCCTCTCTTCCTTGGTGTCTGCAGATAGCCAGTTTCTGTAAGGACACAAACACAATTTGTGATCAAATACAGAAAACTAACCCTCGTAATGTTTTAGGTAGAGATATAGTCATGTTTAAGTGCTCTTATATCATAGTGGATAAGCCTGTGTTCTTTGCTAAGGCGAGTCAAGATGCGATTATGTGAACTAATATAAGTTTAACAGACACCATTACTATCTCATTAGGAACTTCGAAAAACAATTTATGTAAGAACTTACCTGATAAATTAATTTCTTTCATATTGGCAAGAGTCCATGAGCTAGTGACGTATGGAATATACAATCCTACCAGGAGGGGCAAAGTTTCCCAAACCTCAAAATGCCTATAAATACACCTCTCACCACACCCACAATTCAGTTTAACGAATAGCCAAGAAGTGGGGTGAAAAAGAAAGGAGTAAAAAGCATCAACAAAGGAATTTGGAAATAATTGTGCTTTATACAAAAAAAATCATAACCACCATAAAAAAGGGGGTGGGCCTCATGGACTCTTGCCAATATGAAAAATGAATTTATCAGGTAAGTTCTTACATAAATTATGTTTTCTTTCATGTAATTGGCAAGAGTCCATGAGCTAGTGACGTATGGGATAGCAATACCCAAGATGTGGAACTCCACTAAAGAGTCACTAGAGAGGGAGGGACAAAATAAAAACAGCCATTTCGCTGAAAAAAAAATAATCCACAACCCAAATAAGTTTATTCTAAAAAAAAAACAACAAAAAAAAAACTTAAAGGATTACTTTCTGTTATAATTTTTAAGCCAAACAACTAACATATTAAAGTTAATAAACATTAATTAAAACCTACTGACCTATATTTTCTCCAAAACGAAGTTTCATAACGTTATAAAAGTTATATCTTTTATTCCCAGATGATGTCACGTTATCCTGCCCACTATTTTCAGCACTGTGTGTTCAAAATACTTAAACCAATGAAATTGTGTTTAAAGCGCCATTTTGAAACCTAGGTATTGTAAACGGATTGGTACAGAGCAAAGGATACCCACGAAGTGGGTTTGGAAAACAATTAAATTTGCAGACAAGATTTCTGATATACGGTAGAGATATGTTAATGAAATGCTATTGATAAAAAGCGTATTTGGGGTAGTTAGTTAGTAACAGGCATAGAAAATATTTACTTACAGTGGCCCTTTAAATCATAAGCAGAAGAATTAAAATGAAACTGCTGCCTGAAGAACTTTCCTACCAAAAACTGCTTCCGAAGAAGCAAATACATAGAAATGGTAGAATTTAGTAAAAGTATGCAAAGAAGACCAAGTTGCTGCTTTGCAAATCTGATCAACTGAAGCTTCATTGTTAAAAGCCCAAGAAGTTGAAACTGATCTAGTAGAATGAGCTGTAATTCTCTGAGGCGGGGCTTTACCCGACTCCAAATAAGCTTGATGAATCAAAAGCTTTAACCATGGGGGGAGGCGGAGCCTGACCACGCAGGAAGATGGTCGCACACTAGGAGGGCTCCTGCCACCAAAAGCTGACAAAATAGCCTAATTTAACACTAAAGCTCTCTAAATTATATGGTTCACCTGTGCATTCGACTGGGATTGTGTTCCCCCTAGCCTGAAACTTAGATCCACTGAGGGAGCCCTTAATTGGGCACTGTTTCAGCGTTACAAGAAACGGTGCTGCAGAACCCACGTGGAGGGCTTACTTTCATAATACCTACAGCGGACGAGGTGATCAGCAGACTATTGGCGGTAGGAGTGGCAAAAGATCGGGTACTTTTAGGAGCACTGTCTTTTGACAGAAGCGCTTCTCTTGACAGAGGAGGACTGTGAGCTCCGGTTCGGGGCTAGCTCATTTTGCTGGAGGCGCTTGGCGATCAGGGGAGTCTTCTGAGCTGGAGCGGATCTTGTGTGCTGGGTAACAGGGGACATCCCCTCGCAAACAACAGCTACATTGGAGCTTGCATCCAGAACCCGGCACTGTGCAGTTTGAGGTCGGAGGTCCGCTAAAGGTAAGCGGCTGAGAGCAACTTTCATACTGCCTAGAACGGAGGGGTGAAAGACAGGGCCAAATGACTGCAGGCAATCACGCATAGAGGATAGTCTCATTAATACTTAAGCAGCAAAGCATATTCATAAGCTGCGGTCCTAACAGTCTAACTCTGCTTTCAAAATAATAAAGAGTAGCGCTTTACACTTTACTATATATAAGCGACAGAAGGGAGAGTTCTCATTAAATCTGGCTGAAAACTGCAGGACTGATAGTAGATTTACTTAAAGCTGCAAAACGAACATAGGCACGCATATCTTAATAAACCCCCTGTAAAGTAATAAGATCACACAGGACCTTGGACCTCAGTTGGGAGGATATCACGGTTGATCTATATTCTTGTCCTGCACAGCACCATAAGTGTTTTTGACAGGTTGTTTACAGGCCCTGGTTTTAACTCCTCATTACAACACTGTTAGTAGGGTATGCCTAATAAAAGAACTAGCAGTGCAGAAAAAACAGGTGCGTCTAAGTCTATGAGCCACTACCTTAAACCCATAGACACTGCCAGAGAACCAGCAGGGGGAGACATGGAAAGCCAACAAGAAAACTTAATCCCTGCTAAGCCATCCAGCAGCAATACTTTTTCTCAATTTGTCACAAAGCAAGATATACTTCACCTCTCCTCAAAAGAAGACATACAAGGAGTTATGAGTGAAATGAGGAGTCTCTTTGGGGATTTGAGAAAAGATTTCTCTGCATTAGAGGCAAGAGTATCCACAGTTGAAAAGGCCTCTAATGATAATGCTTCATCTTTGCAGCAACAAGCATCAGATATTCAAAACCATGCTGACAATTTACAGTACCTTAATGATAAGCTTGAGGACATTGATAACAGGGGACGCAGGAACAATCTGTGTTTCCGAGGAGTATCAGAAGCCATTGCACCGCAAAATATTGAGGGTTATTTGCAAGCTCTGTTTAGAATCAAAGACTCCTATAGAAAGGGCCCATAGGGCTCTTAGGCCCAAACCGCCAAGCAAAGCTCCTCCGAGGGACATCATTGTTAGGTTCCTTAGCTTTAAAGACAAGGAGGAGATCCTCCAAGGAGCCAGGAAAAAAGCACCCCATCATGCATGCAGGAGAAGAGATACAAGTTTTCACAGATTTATCACCGCTGACCTTGCAAAAACGTAGGGATTTGAGCCATATCACATCTATTCTAAGGAACAACACTGTCCCATACAGATGGGGATTTCCTGTAACCATCATAGCCACTAACAACAACAAAACAGCTATTTTCAGGCCTGGAATGGACCAAAGAGTCTTTTTTGAAAATCTCTCTACAGGCCCCCGCAGATGAAGGAGCACAGCTAAGGATAACAGAATCCTCTGCTCGCTCACTAGGAGACCGACCCACGGAGTAGGCAATCGGGTAATGTATTCATAGGTACTTTGTACCGACATCAGACTTCTAATGGGCATAGAATGTTGTATTGGACTTCCAATTGGACTATGATTATGTTCAAAGACTCTCATTCTATATCTAGAATGTAAGCCTAGATCAAAAGGGTTATACTGTTAGTTTGTTATTTTGCCCAGAATGATGCTCATAGACTGCCGCTTTAACTAAAATGATGTTCCAAGACCCTTATTTTGCAACTAAAATGTTATATGTATGCAAGGATTAACATTGTTTCCCTCACATAGTATGGTATTACCTAGATCAGTGTTTTTCAACCAGTGTGCCGTGGCACACTAGTGTGCCGTGAGAGATCCTCAGGTGTACCACGGCAGACTGACAACAGTGTGACATTTTTTAAACTTTGCTTGTTTTTTACTCTCAGTGCAGTGGTAGTTTGTAGGAGGCATGGCATAACAGCACAATACATACAGTATGTGTGTGTTTGTGTGTATGTGTATATATATATATGCTGTATTAGGCTACAATGTGTGATTTTTTTTAAATTTTGGGATGGTGGTGTGCCACAGGATTTTTTAATGTAAAAAAGTGTGCCACGGCAAAAAAAAAGGTTAAAAATCACTGACCTAGATAATGCTCTAGCTGTTTAATAGGTATGACAATTTGTTGATAAGCATCCTTATGATGACTAGAAGCTAAGATGCACCGAGAGCTATATCCCGGCTCGCTTTGAATAAAAGCAGTATTTAGCAAACGTTAATATGGAGGGAGGGTGAATGATTTCCATGGTAATACTGTCATTTTACATTTAAACGACTTCTGTAATGTTCCTCCAGGGTTTGATGTTTGACTCATACAGTTATGTTTTAGTAAGATGATAACAATTTATGTAAGAACTTACCTGATAAATTAATTTCTTTCATATTGGCATGTCCATGAGCTAGTGACATATGGGATATACAATCCTACCAGGAGGGGCAAAGTTTCCCAAACCTCAAAATGCCTATAAATACACCCCTCACCACACCCACAATTCAGTTTAACGAATAGCCAAGTAGTGGGGTGATAAAGAAAGGAGTAGAAAGCATCAACAAAGGAAATTTGGAAATAATTGTGCTTTATACAAAAAATCATAACCACCATAAAAAGGGTGGGTCTCATGGACTAAGACACTTTTTGTCTAGGAGCTGTCATGCTCTGATATGATGATTTTTTTAACTTGTTTCCAATAAAGCACAAAACTTTCTTCATTTAAAGTGCCTTGAGTCCTGCCTGGTCTATTGCTTGGATTGTCTCATGAACTCTTGCCAATATGAAAGAAATGAATTTATCAGGTAAGTTCTTACATAAATTATGTTTTCTTTCATGTAATTGGCAAGAGTCCATGAGCTAGTGACATATGGGATATCAATACCCAAGATGTGGAGTCTTCCACTCAAGAGTCACTAGAGAGGGAGGGAATAAAATAAAAACAGAATTTATGTTTACCTGATAAATTACTTTCTCCAACGGTGTGTCCGGTCCACGGCGTCATCCTTACTTGTGGGATATTCTCTTCCCCAACAGGAAATGGCAAAGAGCCCAGCAAAGCTGGTCACATGATCCCTCCTAGGCTCCGCCTACCCCAGTCATTCGACCGACGTTAAGGAGGAATATTTGCATAGGAGAAACCATATGGTACCGTGGTGACTGTAGTTAAAGAAAATAAATTATCAGACCTGATTAAAAAAACCAGGGCGGGCCGTGGACCGGACACACCGTTGGAGAAAGTAATTTATCAGGTAAACATAAATTCTGTTTTCTCCAACATAGGTGTGTCCGGTCCACGGCGTCATCCTTACTTGTGGGAACCAATACCAAAGCTTTAGGACACGGATGAAGGGAGGGAGCAAATCAGGTCACCTAAATGGAAGGCACCACGGCTTGCAAAACCTTTCTCCCAAAAATAGCCTCAGAAGAAGCAAAAGTATCAAACTTGTAAAATTTGGTAAAAGTGTGCAGTGAAGACCAAGTCGCTGCCCTACATATCTGATCAACAGAAGCCTCGTTCTTGAAGGCCCATGTGGAAGCCACAGCCCTAGTGGAATGAGCTGTGATTCTTTCGGGAGGCTGCCGTCCGGCAGTCTCGTAAGCCAATCTGATGATGCTTTTAATCCAAAAAGAGAGAGAGGTAGAAGTTGCTTTTTGACCTCTCCTTTTACCAGAATAAACAACAAACAAGGAAGATGTTTGTCTAAAATCCTTTGTAGCATCTAAATAGAATTTTAGAGCGCGAACAACATCCAAATTGTGCAACAAACGTTCCTTCTTTGAAACTGGTTTCGGACACAGAGAAGGTACGATAATCTCCTGGTTAATGTTTTTGTTAGAAACAACTTTTGGAAGAAAACCAGGTTTAGTACGTAAAACCACCTTATCTGCATGGAACACCAGATAAGGAGGAGAACACTGCAGAGCAGATAATTCTGAAACTCTTCTAGCAGAAGAAATTGCAACTAAAAACAAAACTTTCCAAGATAATAACTTAATATCAACGGAATGCAAGGGTTCAAACGGAACCCCCTGAAGAACTGAAAGAACTAAATTGAGACTCCAAGGAGGAGTCAAAGGTTTGTAAACAGGCTTAATTCTAACCAGAGCCTGAACAAAGGCTTGAACATCTGGCACAGCGGCCAGCCTTTTGTGAAGTAACACAGACAAGGCAGAAATCTGTCCCTTCAGGGAACTTGCAGATAATCCTTTTTCCAATCCTTCTTGAAGGAAGGATAGAATCCTAGGAATCTTAACCTTGTCCCAAGGGAATCCTTTAGATTCACACCAACAGATATATTTTTTCCAAATTTTGTGGTAAATCTTTCTAGTTACAGGCTTTCTGGCCTGAACAAGAGTATCGATAACAGAATCTGAGAATCCTCGCTTCGATAAGATCAAGCGTTCAATCTCCAAGCAGTCAGCTGGAGTGAAACCAGATTCGGATGTTCGAACGGACCCTGAACAAGAAGGTCTCGTCTCAAAGGTAGCTTCCAAGGAGGAGCCGATGACATATTCACCAGATCTGCGTACCAAGTCCTGCGTGGCCACGCAGGAGCTATCAAGATCACCGACGCCCTCTCCTGATTGATCCTGGCTACCAGCCTGGGGATGAGAGGAAACGGCGGGAACACATAAGCTAGTTTGAAGGTCCAAGGTGCTACTAGTGCATCCACTAGAGCCGCCTTGGGATCCCTGGATCTGGACCCGTAGCAAGGAACTTTGAAGTTCTGACGAGAGGCCATCAGATCCATGTCTGGAATGCCCCACAGCTGAGTGACTTGGGCAAAGATTTCCGGATGGAGTTCCCACTCCCCCGGATGCAATGTCTGACGACTCAGAAAATCCGCTTCCCAATTTTCCACTCCTGGGATGTGGATAGCAGACAGGTGGCAGGAGTGAGACTCCGCCCATAGAATGATTTTGGTCACTTCTTCCATCGCCAGGGAACTCCTTGTTCCCCCCTGATGGTTGATGTACGCAACAGTTGTCATGTTGTCTGATTGAAACCGTATGAACTTGGCCCTCGCTAGCTGAGGCCAAGCCTTGAGAGCATTGAATATCGCTCTCAGTTCCAGAATATTTATCGGTAGAAGAGATTCTTCCCGAGACCAAAGACCCTGAGCTTTCAGGGATCCCCAGACCGCGCCCCAGCCCATCAGACTGGCGTCGGTCGTGACAATGACCCACTCTGGTCTGCGGAATGTCATCCCTTGTGACAGGTTGTCCAGGGACAGCCACCAACGGAGTGAGTCTCTGGTCCTCTGATTTACTTGTATCTTCGGAGACAAGTCTGTATAGTCCCCATTCCACTGACTGAGCATGCACAGTTGTAATGGTCTTAGATGAATGCGTGCAAAAGGAACTATGTCCATTGCCGCTACCATCAACCCGATCACTTCCATGCACTGAGCTATGGAAGGAAGAGGAACGGAATGAAGTATCCGACAAGAGTCTAGAAGTTTTGTTTTTCTGGCCTCTGTCAGAAAAATCCTCATTTCTAAGGAGTCTATTATTGTTCCCAAGAAGGGAACCCTTGTTGACGGAGATAGAGAACTCTTTTCCACGTTCACTTTCCATCCGTGAGATCTGAGAAAGGCCAGGACAATGTCCGTGTGAGCCTTTGCTTGAGGAAGGGACGACGCTTGAATCAGAATGTCGTCCAAGTAAGGTACTACAGCAATGCCCCTTGGTCTTAGCACAGCTAGAAGGGACCCTAGTACCTTTGTGAAAATCCTTGGAGCAGTGGCTAATCCGAAAGGAAGCGCCACGAACTGGTAATGTTTGTCCAGGAATGCGAACCTCAGGAACCGATGATGTTCCTTGTGGATAGGAATATGTAGATACGCATCCTTTAAATCCACCGTGGTCATGAATTGACCTTCCTGGATGGAAGGAAGAATAGTTCGAATGGTTTCCATCTTGAACGATGGAACCTTGAGAAACTTGTTTAAGATCTTGAGATCTAAGATTGGTCTGAACGTTCCCTCTTTTTTGGGAACTATAAACAGATTGGAGTAGAACCCCATCCCTTGTTCTCTTAATGGAACGGGATGAATCACTCCCATTTCTAACAGGTCTTCTACACAATGTAAGAATGCCTGTCTTTTTATGTGGTCTGAAGACAACTGAGACCTGTGGAACCTCCCCCTTGGGGGAAGTCCCTTGAATTCCAGAAGATAACCTTGGGAGACTATTTCTAGCGCCCAAGGATCCAGAACATCTCTTGCCCAAGCCTGAGCGAAGAGAGAGAGTCTGCCCCCCACCAGATCCGGTCCCGGATCGGGGGCCAACATTTCATGCTGTCTTGGTAGCAGTGGCAGGTTTCTTGGCCTGCTTTCCCTTGTTCCAGCCTTGCATTGGTCTCCAAGCTGGCTTGAGAAGTATTACCCTCTTGCTTAGAGGACGTAGCACTTTGGGCTGATCCGTTTCTACGAAAGGGACGAAAATTAGGTTTATTTTTTGCCTTGAAAGGCCGATCCTGAGGAAGGGCGTGGCCCTTACCCCCAGTGATATCCGAGATAATCTCTTTCAAGTCAGGGCCAAACAGCGTTTTCCCCTTGAAAGGAATGTTAAGTAGCTTGTTCTTGGAAGACGCATCAGCCGACCAAGATTTCAACCAAAGCGCTCTGCGCGCCACAATAGCAAACCCAGAATTCTTAGCCGCTAACCTAGCCAATTGCAAAGTGGCGTCTAGGGTGAAAGAATTAGCCAATTTGAGAGCATTGATTCTGTCCATAATCTCCTCAGAAGGAGGAGAATCACTGTCGACCGCCTTTATCAGCTCATCGAACCAGAAACATGCGGCTGTAGCAACAGGGACAATGCATGAAATTGGTTGTAGAAGGTAACCCTGCTGAACCAACATCTTTTTAAGCAAACCTTCTAATTTTTTATCCATAGGATCTTTGAAAGCACAACTATCCTCTATGGGTATAGTGGTGCGTTTGTTTAAAGTGGAAACCGCTCCCTCGACCTTGGGGACTGTCTGCCATAAGTCCTTTCTGGGGTCGACCATAGGAAATAATTTTTTAAATATGGGGGGAGGGACGAAAGGAATACCGGGCCTTTCCCATTCTTTATTAACAAAGTCCGCCACCCGCTTGGGTATAGGAAAAGCTTCTGGGAGCCCCGGCACCTCTAGGAACTTGTCCATTTTACATAGTTTCTCTGGGATGACCAACTTGTCACAATCATCCAGAGTGGATAATACCTCCTTAAGCAGAATGCGGAGATGTTCCAACTTAAATTTAAATGCAATCACATCAGGTTCAGCTTGTTGAGAAATGTTCCCTGAATCAGTAATTTCTCCCTCAGACAAAACCTCCCTGGCCCCATCAGACTGAGTTAGGGGCCCTTCAGAAATATTAATATCAGCGTCGTCATGCTCTTCAGTATCTAAAACAGAGCAGTCGCGCTTACGCTGATAAGTGTTCATTTTGGCTAAAATGTTTTTGACAGAATTATCCATTACAGCCGTTAATTGTTGCATAGTAAGGAGTATTGGCGCGCTAGATGTACTAGGGGCCTCCTGAGTGGGCAAGACTCGTGTAGACGAAGGAGGGAATGATGCAGTACCATGCTTACTCCCCTCACTTGAGGAATCATCCTGGGCATCATTGTCATTGTCACATAAATCACATTTATTTAAATGAATAGGAATTCTGGCTTCCCCACATTCAGAACACAGTCTATCTGGTAGTTCAGACATGTTAAACAGGCATAAACTTGATAACAAAGTACAAAAAACGTTTTAAAATAAAACCGTTACTGTCACTTTAAATTTTAAACTGAACACACTTTATTACTGCAAATGCGAAAAAACATGAAGGAATTGTTCAAAATTTACCAAATTTTCACCACAGTGTCTTAAAGCCTTAAAAGTATTGCACACCAAATTTGGAAGCTTTAACCCTTAAAATAACGGAACCAGAGCCGTTTTGAACTTTAACCCCTTTACAGTCCCTGGTATCTGCTTTGCTGAGACCCAACCAAGCCCCAAGGGGAATACGATACCAAATGACGCCTTCAGAAAGTCTTTTCTAAGTATCAGAGCTCCTCTCACATGCGACTGCATGCCATGCCTCTCAAAAACAAGTGCGCAACACCGGTGCGAAAAACAGAATTTATGTTTACCTGATAAATTACTTTCTCCAACGGTGTGTCCGGTCCACGGCGTCATCCTTACTTGTGGGATATTCTCTTCCCCAACAGGAAATGGCAAAGAGCCCAGCAAAGCTGGTCACATGATCCCTCCTAGGCTCCGCCTACCCCAGTCATTCGACCGACGTTAAGGAGGAATATTTGCATAGGAGAAACCATATGGTACCGTGGTGACTGTAGTTAAAGAAAATAAATTATCAGACCTGATTAAAAAAACCAGGGCGGGCCGTGGACCGGACACACCGTTGGAGAAAGTAATTTATCAGTTAAACATAAATTCTGTTTTCTCCAACATAGGTGTGTCCGGTCCACGGCGTCATCCTTACTTGTGGGAACCAATACCAAAGCTTTAGGACACGGATGAAGGGAGGGAGCAAATCAGGTCACCTAAATGGAAGGCACCACGGCTTGCAAAACCTTTCTCCCAAAAATAGCCTCAGAAGAAGCAAAAGTATCAAACTTGTAAAATTTGGTAAAAGTGTGCAGTGAAGACCAAGTCGCTGCCCTACATATCTGATCAACAGAAGCCTCGTTCTTGAAGGCCCATGTGGAAGCCACAGCCCTAGTGGAATGAGCTGTGATTCTTTCGGGAGGCTGCCGTCCGGCAGTCTCGTAAGCCAATCTGATGATGCTTTTAATCCAAAAAGAGAGAGAGGTAGAAGTTGCTTTTTGACCTCTCCTTTTACCGGAATAAACAACAAACAAGGAAGATGTTTGTCTAAAATCCTTTGTAGCATCTAAATAGAATTTTAGAGCGCGAACAACATCCAAATTGTGCAACAAACGTTCCTTCTTTGAAACTGGTTTCGGACACAGAGAAGGTACGATAATCTCCTGGTTAATGTTTTTGTTAGAAACAACTTTTGGAAGAAAACCAGGTTTAGTACGTAAAACCACCTTATCTGCATGGAACACCAGATAAGGAGGAGAACACTGCAGAGCAGATAATTCTGAAACTCTTCTAGCAGAAGAAATTGCAACTAAAAACAAAACTTTCCAAGATAATAACTTAATATCAACGGAATGCAAGGGTTCAAACGGAACCCCCTGAAGAACTGAAAGAACTAAATTGAGACTCCAAGGAGGAGTCAAAGGTTTGTAAACAGGCTTAATTCTAACAAGAGCCTGAACAAAGGCTTGAACATCTGGCACAGCGGCCAGCTTTTTGTGAAGTAACACAGACAAGGCAGAAATCTGTCCCTTCAGGGAACTTGCAGATAATCCTTTTTCCAATCCTTCTTGAAGGAAGGATAGAATCCTAGGAATCTTAACCTTGTCCCAAGGGAATCCTTTAGATTCACACCAACAGATATATTTTTTCCAAATTTTGTGGTAAATCTTTCTAGTTACAGGCTTTCTGGCCTGAACAAGAGTATCGATAACAGAATCTGAGAACCCTCGCTTCGATAAGATCAGGCGTTCAATCTCCAAGCAGTCAGCTGGAGTGAAACCAGATTCGGATGTTTGAACGGACCCTGAACAAGAAGGTCTCGTCTCAAAGGTAGCTTCCAAGGTGGAGCCGATGACATATTCACCAGATCTGCATACCAAGTCCTGCGTGGCCACGCAGGAGCTATCAAGATCACCGACGCCCTTTCCTGATTGATCCTGGCTACCAGCCTGGGGATGAGAGGAAACGGCGGGAACACATAAGCTAGTTTGAAGGTCCAAGGTGCTACTAGTGCATCCACTAGAGCCGCCTTGGGATCCCTGGATCTGGACCCGTAGCAAGGAACTTTGAAGTTCTGACGAGAGGCCATCAGATCCATGTCTGGAATGCCCCACAGCTGAGTGACTTGGGCAAAGATTTCCGGATGGAGTTCCCACTCCCCCGGATGCAATGTCTGACGACTCAGAAAATCCGCTTCCCAATTTTCCACTCCTGGGATGTGGATAGCAGACAGGTGGCAGGAGTGAGACTCCGCCCATAGAATGATTTTGGTCACTTCTTCCATCGCCAGGGAACTCCTTGTTCCCCCCTGATGGTTGATGTACGCAACAGTTGTCATGTTGTCTGATTGAAACCGTATGAACTTGGCCCTCGCTAGCTGAGGCCAAGCCTTGAGAGCATTGAATATCGCTCTCAGTTCCAGAATATTTATCGGTAGAAGAGATTCTTCCCGAGACCAAAGACCCTGAGCTTTCAGGGATCCCCAGACCGCGCCCCAGCCCATCAGACTGGCGTCGGTCGTGACAATGACCCACTCTGGTCTGCGGAATGTCATCCCTCGTGACAGGTTGTCCAGGGACAGCCACCAATGGAGTGAGTCTCTGGTCCTCTGATTTACTTGTATCTTCGGAGACAAGTCTGTATAGTCCCCATTCCACTGACTGAGCATGCACAGTTGTAATGGTCTTAGATGAATGCGCGCAAAAGGAACTATGTCCATTGCCGCTACCATCAACCCGATCACTTCCATGCACTGAGCTATGGAAGGAAGAGGAACGGAATGAAGTATCCGACAAGAGTCTAGAAGTTTTGTTTTTCTGGCCTCTGTCAGAAAAATCCTCATTTCTAAGGAGTCTATTATTGTTCCCAAGAAGGGAACCCTTGTTGACGGAGATAGAGAACTCTTTTCCACGTTCACTTTCCATCCGTGAGATCTGAGAAAGGCCAGGACAATGTCCGTGTGAGCCTTTGCTTGAGGAAGGGACGACGCTTGAATCAGAATGTCGTCCAAGTAAGGTACTACAGCAATGCCCCTTGGTCTTAGCACAGCTAGAAGGGACCCTAGTACCTTTGTGAAAATCCTTGGAGCAGTGGCTAATCCGAAAGGAAGCGCCACGAACTGGTAATGTTTGTCCAGGAATGCGAACCTCAGGAACCGATGATGTTCCTTGTGGATAGGAATATGTAGATACGCATCCTTTAAATCCACCGTGGTCATGAATTGACCTTCCTGGATGGAAGGAAGAATAGTTCGAATGGTTTCCATCTTGAACGATGGAACCTTGAGAAACTTGTTTAAGATCTTGAGATCTAAGATTGGTCTGAACGTTCCCTCTTTTTTGGGAACTATAAACAGATTGGAGTAGAACCCCATCCCTTGTTCTCTTAATGGAACAGGATGAATCACTCCCATTTTTAACAGGTCTTCTACACAATGTAAGAATGCCTGTCTTTTTATGTGGTCTGAAGACAACTGAGACCTGTGGAACCTCCCCCTTGGGGGAAGTCCCTTGAATTCCAGAAGATAACCTTGGGAGACTATTTCTAGCGCCCAAGGATCCAGAACATCTCTTGCCCAAGCCTGAGCGAAGAGAGAGAGTCTGCCCCCCACCAGATTCGGTCCCGGATCGGGGGCCAACATTTCATGCTGTCTTGGTAGCAGTGGCAGGTTTCTTGGCCTGCTTTCCCTTGTTCCAGCCTTGCATTGGTCTCCAAGCTGGCTTGGCTTGAGAAGTATTACCCTCTTGCTTAGAGGACGTAGCACTTTGGGCTGGTCCGTTTCTACGAAAGGGACGAAAATTAGGTTTATTTTTTGCCTTGAAAGGCCGATCCTGAGGAAGGGCGTGGCCCTTACCCCCAGTGATATCAGAGATAATCTCTTTCAAGTCAGGGCCAAACAGCGTTTTCCCCTTGAAAGGAATGTTAAGTAGCTTGTTCTTGGAAGACGCATCAGCCGACCAAGATTTCAACCAAAGCGCTCTGCGCGCCACAATAGCAAACCCAGAATTCTTAGCCGCTAACCTAGCCAATTGCAAAGTGGCGTCTAGGGTGAAAGAATTAGCCAATTTGAGAGCATTGATTCTGTCCATAATCTCCTCATAAGGAGAAGAATCACTATCGACCGCCTTTATCAGCTCATCGAACCAGAAACATGCGGCTGTAGCGACAGGGACAATGCATGAAATTGGTTGTAGAAGGTAACCCTGCTGAACAAACATCTTTTTAAGCAAACCTTCTAATTTTTTATCCATAGGATCTTTGAAAGCACAACTATCCTCTATGGGTATAGTGGTGCGTTTGTTTAAAGTGGAAACCGCTCCCTCGACCTTGGGGACTGTCTGCCATAAGTCCTTTCTGGGGTCGACCATAGGAAACAATTTTTTAAATATGGGGGGAGGGACGAAAGGAATACCGGGCCTTTCCCATTCTTTATTAACAATGTCCGCCACCCGCTTGGGTATAGGAAAAGCTTCTGGGAGCCCCGGCACCTCTAGGAACTTGTCCATTTTACATAGTTTCTCTGGGATGACCAACTTGTCACAATCATCCAGAGTGGATAATACCTCCTTAAGCAGAATGCGGAGATGTTCCAACTTAAATTTAAATGCAATCACATCAGGTTCAGCTTGTTGAGAAATGTTCCCTGAATCAGTAATTTCTCCCTCAGACAAAACCTCCCTGGCCCCATCAGACTGGGTTAGGGGCCCTTCAGAAATATTATTATCAGCGTCGTCATGCTCTTCAGTATCTAAAACAGAGCAGTCGCGCTTACGCTGATAAGTGTTCATTTTGGCTAAAATGTTTTTGACAGAATTATCCATTACAGCCGTTAATTGTTGCATAGTAAGGAGCATTGGCGCGCTAGATGTACTAGGGGCCTCCTGAGTGGGCAAGACTCGTGTAGACGAAGGAGGGAATGATGCAGTACCATGCTTACTCCCCTCACTTGAGGAATCATCCTGGGCATCATTGTCATTGTCACATAAATCACATTTATTTAAATGAATAGGAATTCTGGCTTCCCCACATTCAGAACACAGTCTATCTGGTAGTTCAGACATGTTAAACAGGCATAAACTTGATAACAAAGTACAAAAAACGTTTTAAAATAAAACCGTTACTGTCACTTTAAATTTTAAACTGAACACACTTTATTACTGCAATTGCGAAAAAACATGAAGGAATTGTTCAAAATTCACCAAATTTTCACCACAGTGTCTTAAAGCCTTAAAAGTATTGCACACCAAATTTGGAAGCTTTAACCCTTAAAATAACGGAACCGGAGCCGTTTTGAACTTTAACCCCTTTACAGTCCCTGGTATCTGCTTTGCTGAGACCCAACCAAGCCCCAAGGGGAATACGATACCAAATGACGCCTTCAGAAAGTCTTTTCTAAGTATCAGAGCTCCTCTCACATGCGACTGCATGCCATGCCTCTCAAAAACAAGTGCGCAACACCGGCGCGAAAATGAGGCTCTGCCTATGCTTTGGGAAAGCCCCTAAAGAATAAGGTGTCTAAAACAGTGCCTGCCGATATTATTATATCAAAATACCCAGATAAAATGATTCCTCAAGGCTAAATATGTGTTAATAATGAATCGATTTAGCCCAGAAAAAGTCTACAGTCTTAATAAGCCCTTTTTGAAGCCCTTATTTACGATCGTAATAAACATGGCTTACCGGATCCCATAGGGAAAATGACAGCTTCCAGCATTACATCGTCTTGTTAGAATGTGTCATACCTCAAGCAGCAAGAGACTGCTCACTGTTCCCCCAACTGAAGTTAATTGCTCTCAACAGTCCTGTGTGGAACAGCCATGGATTTTAGTGACGGTTGCTAAAATCATTTTCCTCATACAAACAGAAATCTTCATCTCTTTTCTGTTTCTGAGTAAATAGTACATACCAGCACTATTTCAAAATAACAAACTCTTGATTGAATAATAAAAACTACAGTTAAACACTAAAAAACTCTTAAGCCATCTCCGTGGAGATGTTGCCTGTACAACGGCAAAGAGAATGACTGGGGTAGGCGGAGCCTAGGAGGGATCATGTGACCAGCTTTGCTGGGCTCTTTGCCATTTCCTGTTGGGGAAGAGAATATCCCACAAGTAAGGATGACGCCGTGGACCGGACACACCTATGTTGGAGAAAACAGCCATATTCCGCTGAAAAAAAATCCACAACCCAAAAAATAAGTTTATTTTCATTTTTGAAAGAAAAAAACTTAAATCAAAAGCAGAAGAATCAAACTGAAACAGCTGCCTAAAGAACTTTTCTACCAAAAACTACTTCCGAAGATGCAAATACATCAAAATGGTAGAATTTAGTAAATGTATGCAAAGAGGACCAAATTGCTGCTTTGCAAATCTGATCAACTGAAGCTTCATTCTTAAAAGCCCACGAAGTGGAGACTGATCTAGTAGAATGAGCTGTAATTCTCTGAGGCGGGGTTTGACCCGACTCCAAATAAGCTTGATGAATCAAAAGTTTCAACCAAGAAGCCAAGGAAATAGCAGAAGCTTTCTGACCTTTCCTAGGACCAGAAAATAAAACAAATAGACTGGAAGTCTTCCTGAAATTTTTAGTAGCTTCCACATAATATTTCAAAGCTCTTACCACATCCAAAGAATGTAAGGATCTCTCCAAAGAATTCTTAGGATTAGGACATAAAGGAGGAACAACAATTTCTCTACTAATGTTAGAATTCACAACCTTAGGTAAAAATTGAAAAGAAGTCCGCAAAACTGCCTTATGATGAAAAATCAGAAAAGGAGACTCACAAGAAAGAGCAGATAGCTCAGAAACTCTTCTATCAGAAGAGATAGCCAAAAGGAACAACACTTTCCAGGAAAGTAGTTTAATATTCAAAGAATGCATAGGCTCAAATGGAGGAGCCTGTAACGCCTTCAGAACCAAATTAAGACTCCAAGGAGGAGAAATTGATTTAATGACAGGCTTAATATGAACTAAAGCCTGTACAAAAAACAGTGAATATCAGGAAGTATAGCAATCTTTCTGTGAAATAAGAAGGAAAGAGCGGAGATTTGTCCTTTCAAGGAACTTGCAGACAAACCCTTATCTAAACCATCCTGAAGGAACTGTAAAATTCTAGGAATTCTAAAAGAATGCCAGGAGAATTTATGAGAAGAACACCATGAAATGTAAGTCTTCCAAACTCTATAATAAATCTTTCTAGAAACAGATTTACGAGCTTGTAACATAGTATTAATCACTGAGTCAGAGAAACCTCTATGACTTAGAACTAAACGTTCAATTTCCATACCTTCAAATTTAATGATTTGAGATCCTGATGGAAAAACGGACCTTGAGATAGTAGGTCCGGCCATAACGGAAGTGGCCAAGGTGGCCAACTGGACATTCGCACCAAATCCGCATACCAAAACCTATGTGGCCATGCTGGAGCCACTAGCAACACAAAAGACTGTTCCATGATGATTTTGGAGATCACTCTTGGAAGGCGATCTAGAGGCGGGAAGATGTAAGCAGGATGATAACACCAAGGAAGTGTCAGTGCATCCACTGCTTCCGCCTGAACATCCCTGGACCTGGACAGGTATCTGGGAAGTTTCTTGTTCTGATGAGAGGCCATGAGATCTATCTCTGGAAGACCCCACATCTTAACAATCTGAGAAAACACATCTGGATAGAGAGACCACTCCCCTGGATGTAAAGTCTGGCGGCTGAGATAATCCGCCTCCCAATTGTCTACACCTGGGATATGCACCGCAGAGATTATCCAAGATACTTCTTTCATAGCTTGGGGACTGTGAGTCCCACCCTGATGATTGACATAAGCCACGGTTGTGATATTGTCTGTCTGAAAACAAATGAACGGTTCTCTCTTTAGCAGAGGCCAAGACTGAAGAGCCCTGAGAATTGCACGGAGTTCTAAAATATTTATTGGTAATCTCGCCTCTTGAGATTTCCAAACCCCTTGTGCTGTCAGAGCTCCCCAAACAGCTCCCCAACCTGAAAGACTCGCATCTGTTGAGATCACAGTCCAGGTTGGCCGAACAAAAGAAGCCCCTTGAACCAAATGATGGTGATCTATCCACCATGTCAGAGAGTGTCGTACATTGGGATTCAAGGATATTAATTGTGATATCTTTGTATAATCCCTGCACCATTGATTCAGCATGCAAAGCTGTAGAGGTCTCATGTGAAAACGAGCAAAGGGGATCGCTTTCGATGCTGCAGTCATGAGACCTAAAACTTCCATGCACATAGCCACTGAAGGGAATGACAGACTGAAGGTGCCGGCATGCTGCGACCAATTTTAAACGTCTCTTGTCTGTTAGAGAGAGAGTCATGGACACTGAATCTATCTGGAAAACTAAAAAGGTGACCCTTGTCTGAGGAATCAAGAAACTTTTTGGTAAATTGATCCTCCAACCATGTTTCCGAAGAAACAACACTAGATGATTCGTGTGAGATTCTGCAGTATGTAAAGACTAAGCTAGTACCAAGATATCGTCCAAATAAGGAAACACCGCAATACCCTGTTCTCTGATTACAGATAGTAGAGCACCCAGAACCTTTGAAAAGATTTTTGGAGCTGTTGCTAGGCCAAATGGAAGAGCAACAAATTGGTAATGCTTGTCTAGAAAAGAGAATCTCAGAAACTGATAGTGTTCTGGATGAATCGGAATATGAAGGTATGCATCCTGCAAGGCTATTGTGGACATATAATGTCCTTGCTGAACAAAAGGCAGAATAGTCCTTATAGTCACCATCTTGAAAGTTGGTACTCTTACATAACTATTCAAAATTTTCAGATCCAGAACTGGTCTGAACAAATTTTCTTTCTTTGGTACAATGAATAGGCTTGAATAAAACCCCAAACCTTGTTCCTGAGGAGGAACTGGCATTATTACCCCTGAAGACTCCAGGTCTGAAACACATTTCAGAAAAGCCTGAGCTTTTACTGGATTTACAGGGATGTGTGAGAGAAAAAATCTTCTCACAGGAGGTCTTACTTTGAATCCTATTCGATACCCTTGAGAGACAATGCTCTGAATCCAATGATATTGGACAGATTTTATCCAAAAATCCTTGAAAAACCTTAATCTGCCCCCTACCAGCTGAGCTGGAATGAGGGCCGCACCTTCATGCGGATTTAGGGGCAGACTTTGGTTTCCTAAATGGCTTGGATTTATTCCAATTTGAGGAAGGCTTCCAACTGGAAGCAGATTCCTTGGGAGGAGGATTGAGTTTTTGTTCCTTATTCTGACGAAAGGAACGAAAACGGTTAGAAGCCTTAGATTTACCCTTAGGTTTTTTATCCTGAGGCAAAAAAACTCCTTTTCCTCCAGTGATAGTTGAAATAATAGAATCCAACTGAGAACCAAATAAATTACCTAGGAAAGAAAGATAGTAATCTAGATTTAGATGTCATATCAGCATTCCAAGATTTAAGCCACAAAGCTCTTCTAGCTAATACAGCTAAAGACATGGATCTAACATCAATTTTGATAATAAAAAAATGGCATCACAAATAAAATGATTAGCATGTTGCAGTAAGCGAACAATGCTAGATATGTCAAAATCCAATTCATGTTGCACTAAATTTTCTAACCAGAAAGTTGATGCAGCCGCAACATCACCCAACGAAATAGCAGGTCTGAGAAGATGACCTGAATATAAATAGGCCTTCCTTAGATAAGATTCCAGCTTCCTATCTAAAGGATCCTTAAAGGAAGTGCTATCTTCCATAGAAATAGTAGTACGTTTAGCAAGAGTAGAAATAGCCCCATCCACTTTGGGGATCTTTCCCCAAAACTCTATAGATTTTGCTGGTAAAGGATACAATCTCTTAAACCTTGCAGAAGGAATAAAGTACGTACCTGGCTTATTCCATTCCCTAAAATCATATCAGAAATAGCCTCAGGAATGGGAAAAACACAGGAGGTTTAAAACAGCATTTAAACGTTTATTAGACTGAACGTCAATAGGACTGGTTACCTCAATATCCAAAGTAATTAACACTTGTTTTAATAAAGAACGCATATACTCTATTTTAAATAAATAAGTAGATTTGTCAGTGTCAATATCTGAGGAAGGATCTTCTGTTTCAGGTAGATCCTCATCAGAAGAGGATGAATTATTATGTTGTTGGTCATTTGAAGTTTTAAAAGACCTTTTACGTTTATTAGAAGGTGGAAATGCAGACAAAGCCTTCATAATAGAATCAGAAACAAATTCTTTAAAATTTACAGGTATATCATGCACATTAGAAGTTGAAGGAACTGCAACTGGCAATGTACTATTACAGATAGAAACACTATCTCTGCATGTAAAAGTTTATCATGACAACTATTACAAATGACATTCGGTGGAATTATTACTACAATTTTACAACAAATGCACTTAGCTTTGGTAGAACCGATGTCAGGCAGCAATGTTCCAGCAGAAACTTCAGAGACAGGATCAGATTGGGACATCTTGCTCAATGTAAGAGAAAAAACAACATATAAAGCAAAATTATCTATTTCCTTAAATGACAGTTTCAGGAATGGGAAAAAATGCAAAAGCATAGGCCTCTTGATAGAGAAGAAAGCAGGAGGCAAACATCAATGGGGTATTGAAATAATGAAAAAAATTTGGCGCAAGTATGACTAGTAACGTAAACTTTTTGGCGCCAAAAATGACCGGAAATGACACACTTGCGTCACTAATGACGCCGCCGTGTGAAAGGTCTCGAAGTTGCGTCATAAACGTATCTTTTCGCGCCAAAAAACTTTGCGCCAAAAATGACGCAATAAAGTCTAGCATTTGACGCACCTGCGGGCCTAACACCCGCAATTGCAAAAAAGTAGTCAAATTGAAAAAAGACTAAACCCCAGGTAAGAAATAAATTTCTTAAAGTGTTTACATTCCCAAATATGAAACTGACAGTCTGCAGAAGGAAATACATGAACCTGACTCATGGCAAATATAAGTACAATACATATATTTAGAACTTTATATAATTGCACAAAGTGCCAAACCATAGCTGAGAGTGTCTTAAGTAATAAAAACATACTTACCAAAAGACACCCATCCACATATAGCAGATAGCCAAACCAGTACTAAAACAGTTATTAGTAGAGGTAATGGTAAATTGAGAGTATATTGTCGATCTGAAAAGGGAGGTAGGAGATGAATCTCTAGGACCGATAACAGAGAACCCATGAAATAGACCACCGTTAGGGAAATCATCGTATTCAAAAGTGATACTCCCTTCACGTCCCTCTGACATTCGCTGTACTCTGAGAGGAATCGGGCTTCAACAATGCTGAGAAGCACATATCAACGTACAAATCTTAGCACAAACTTACTTCACCACCTCCATAGGAGGCAAAGTTTGTAAAACTGAATTGTGGGAGTGGTGAGGGGTGTATTTATAGGCATTTTGAGGTTTGGGAAACCTCTCCTGGTAGGATTGAATATCCCAATTGTCACTAGCTCATGGACTCTTGCCAATTACATGAAAGAAATCTCTGTTTATGTTCATGATCAGTTACATGTTTATGACTCTCTCTGTCATAGGTTTATAGCTGAGAATAATTGTTTGCAATAACTAGGTTTGCCCAGATCACTTAGAAGGTTTGCACTATTAACCAGTAACAATGATTGTTTAGTATAGTATAGAAACAGTACAAGGTAAATATAACATGCCCTGTTTGCCTCTGACATAAACAAACTCCTATGCCAACAAAATAAGAAGGTGTGGAGTAGGCCAGCTTCCCCGCCCAGTTATATTCCCCATTTGAATATCTAGCCAATCTCCTATTAATGGCATTAAAACTTATGCGCTGTCATTAGCCATAAGGAGATGTTTTATAAGAGGGGAAATTTATCTAGTCGGCCGAATTCTTAACCAGTGCTTAAAAAGTTCTCTATAATGACCCTGACTAGGAAACCTCTTTTGTCTTCTAGTTTTCTACTCTAGCATAGTTTCAGTTGATGCAATAAGGTTAACTTGTTTTAAGGTTAATTTGTGTTATTAGTATGTACATATTTTTTATAACTCACGTCAGTTGAGGGGCTTATCCCCCGTACTTACATCTAGTTTCTCTGATCTGTATAGGGTAAGAGGAATATTAAAAGCACCTAGCTGGTCTAAATTTTTCTCGCTAATTCTTGTTGGTGCTTTTTTCCCTGTATAGAATCTTTTTCCTTTTTCTCTATTTTCACTAATATCTTTTTTTTCCCTCCCTTCCCTCCCCCCTTTCCTGATACAGTCATGCAGTCCAAAGCCAGTAAATTTGGTGACCACTCCATTAACCTTACCACCATTAATGTTAAAGGGTTAAATGACCCAGTTAAGTGCTCTATAGCCTTTAAGGAATTGAACAAATCCCAGAGCCATATTATTTTAATGCAAGAAACACACTATAGAAAAGGCAAGGAGCCTAAATGGCATAACTCCCAATTTCCAACAGCATATTTTGCCTCGGGACAGAGTAAGAAAGGAGGGGTGGGTATTCTATTCCACAGATCAGTACCATTCATTATGACACACATTGAGAGGGACCCAGAGGGGCGGTATGTCCTTATTGTGGGAACTATGTTTGGACACTACATCACTTTAGTCTCAATCTACTCGCCTAGTTATGGCCAGGAGACTTTTATGACTAAGATCTCTGATCTCCTATTAGAACACTCCAGAGGAATTACATATCTAGCCGGTGATTTTAATTTGGTTGCCAATCCATTAGTTGACACTTCACGAGGAGTCACTTGTACACCCATGTCCACGATTAACCAGGTAAATGACACTCTTAAAAAAGCAGCCCTACATGATGTTTGGCGCAATCTCCATCCTACTTCTAGGGATTACTCGTTTTACTCAATACCCCACAACAGTTATTCTAGGATCGACTATATCTATACTGACTCTTGTGGCCTCTCGATCTCTCATCATAGTACCATAGGACATATAACTTGGTCCGACCATGCCCCAGTCACTTGCTCAATCCTCTGGCCAGACATTCCCGTCACACAACAAATATGGAGGCTAGATGAAACTATTCTAGACAACCCTTTAGTCTTTAACAATATAAATAAAATTATGCAGGAATACTTTGAACTTAACACATACCCTTCATCTTCTAAAGCCACAATCTGGGAAGCCCATAAGAGCGTAATTAGAGGGGCACTAATTAAACACAAGGCATTCCTCAATAAGCAATATAGGGCCAAATATAGGGAATTGCAGACTAGGATATGTTTCTTGGAAAATAAACAAAACAGATCCCTCATGTATTGACACTAAAACCCAGTTAAAGGAAGCAAGACTGGAATTTCAAAAACATTTAATTGAATCACATAAAAAAATGGCCTTACACTTAAAACAACATTATTATGAAGGGGGAAATAAGCCAGGCAGAATCTTGGCCAGGACTCTCAAAAAAAGGCAACTACGGTCCCATATACACTACATCAAATCTACAGTAGTAGTGCCCAAATTGCAGCAGAGTTTCATAGATACTATCACGCCCTATATAATATACATGATAAATCAGAAACACCCCCCCCCCCACCGTAGAGGAGGTCACCCAGCAAGAGATTTTTATTAGCTCATATTTGAAGGACATCGACCCCCCCGCGTTGACCAGGGAAGCGTCGGAGTTCTTAGACTCTCCAATAACAGTGGAGGAGCTCTTTAATGCAATAAAAAATTGCCCCGGAGGCAAAAGCCCAGGTCCAGATAGGTTTTCCTCAGCGTATTACAAAAAATTTAAGGAGATCCTGGCAGGCCCCCTCCTAGATTTGTTTAATGGACTCTGAGATAGCCCCAATCTGTCCCAAGTACTTTTAGAAGCCCATATTACTGTTATACCTAAACCGGGTAAAGCTGCAGATTCCCCTGGTCAATTTAGGCCCATCTCCCTAATAAATTCAGATATGAAGTTACTCGTGAAGATTTTAGCAACCAGAATAAATAAATATTTACCTGACTTAGTTAGCAACAATCAGGTGGGCTTTGTTCCTGGTCGCGAGGCTAGGGACAATACGATTAAGGTTTTACAACTGATCAACCACTCCAGGAACTTGGGTCTTCCCTTGGTGCTCTTCTCCACCGAAGCGGAGAAGGCCTTTGACAGGGTTAGTTGGCCTTTTCTGCGACGGGTTTTGGAAAAAATGGGGTTTGGTCAAGCGTTCTTACATTCAATTTTCGCACTATACTCAAATCCAAACGCTAAAGTCAGAGTGAACGGCACTTTATCTGAATCATTTGACATCAGCAATGGCACCAGACAGGGCTGCCCCCTGTCACCATTGCTGTTTGCGTTGTCAATATAAGTCTTAGCCCAAAAAGTCCGCTCCAATCAACGAATCACTGGAGTACGGTTAGATAACATGGAGTATAAACAGGCGCTATATGCGGATGATGTTCTCTACACTTTGACTAATGTCACTGAATCTATACCTGAACTTTTAGATGAACTCAAAGCTTATGGGAGGGCCTCGAATTTCTCACTTAACTTAAATAAATCTGAACTATTAAATGTTAATACATGCCCGCAAATTATAAAAAAATTTGTGACAAAAATTCAAGCTCACCCTAGCAAATAAGAAACTAAAATATCTTGGAATATATCAAACGTCTGACCCTGCAGACCTTTTTAAATATAACTATACCCCATTAAAGAGTGATATTTCTGCCAACCTTTCCTCCTGGAAGAATAAATATATATCCTGGCTAGGTAGAGTAGGGGTTATCAAGATTAATATTTTACCCCGAATATTATATCTTCTTCAAACCCTGCCTATTACACTTCCCAGAGGATACATAACTCAGATGCAAAAATTAATTGAACACTAAGGGCTAAATTTATTAAGCCCCTACTGCAGCAAGTTCTCTCAAGAACTTTCTCGCCGGGATTTATCAAGCAGCGGTCACCAGACCACTGCTTCCCTAACATCTACGCCACCTCTATTGTGGCGAAATTCAATCTCCTCGGTCGAGTCCGACCAAGGAGATTGACAGCTCCTGCCCGCGCGTGATTGGCTGTGTGCGGGCAGGGGGCGGGATTGCATGCGAGCGCAAAATTGCGCTCGTGTGCAATGTTAATTACCTGCGAGAAATTTCGCCCCGCCACAGGCGAGCTGAGGCGTACATGGGCGCGTATATGTGCCCCTGTACGCCTTAGCGTTGATAAATCTAGCCCTAAGCCTAGGATACCAAAACGCACTATGTACTTTCCGAGAGATAGAGGGGGACTGGGTTTACCAGATCTCTTATCATATAAGAGAGCGATAGGCCTTCAAAGGGTAGTTGAATGGGCGCAAAACAATGAACATAAAGCATGGATTGCCTTAGACAGATTTTCAAGCTACCCAACATGGGCTTGCTAGCCTGGCTACCACCCTCAATGTGCCCCAATAAGGTTTCACAAAACCACCTAACGGAAGAAATACTTCATAATTGGGATGTGACTATAGCCACGTCTACACATATCTCTACAAAATTCTCCCCACTTACACCAATTTTTTGAGCACCTCGAGCTCCCATACTATAAGTTGGGTTACTGCAAAATTAAACCTTATAAAATGAGGGAGAGTTCTATATCTGGAGTAGTTGTCAATAGGAAAGTCATCTCACAAGCTGCACTTGATCTCCCTCTTATATAAGTTGATGGTCCAGCAAGGATCTGACGTACTCCCGACATATGTAGCGCGGTGGAATGAGGATTTGGGGTTAGATCTAGACTCTGAGCCCTGGTTAAAGGCATTTAGATTAGTTCGGCGATCCTCGGTTTCTTCAAACATTCAAGAAACCCAAATAAAACTTATGAGTAGATGGTATTTAACTCCATCAAGGCTGCATAAGCTATTCCCGGCCTTCAGCCCTACATGTTGGAGGGGTTGTGGCAAACACGGCTCCCTCATACACATATGGTGGTTCTGACCGTCTCTTGCGCTCTTCTGGGGTGAGGTTAGGACCAAAATTTCTGAGATTCTAAACCTTACAGTCCCGAACACACCTGAGTTTCTACTCTTTCTAAATTTACCAAAAGTTCAAAGCCAGGCACATCTAGCCTAACTGCTAAAGTGCAAAAAAACTGATACCCAAAAAGTGGAAAGCACAAAGCCCCCCTACAATAGGAGAATGGTATTCACAAGTAGAGGAGTTGCTCCTGATGGAACGGTATTACTACTTGAAAAACCATAAATTAGATAAGTACGAGATTATCCTAGCACTATGGCATGGTACTATATAATTACAGTCCTCACAGAAAAGCCCTACGTACTGCTTGACTGACCACTGCTCATTCCGCCCCTCCTCCCCCCTTTTTTTTCTCTCTTCTCTCTCTTTTCTTCTCTTCCTTCTTTCCCCTCCAGGATTCCATGTATTAAGGGATCCTCCGTACTTCTTTTGATTCTTTGCTCCCCCCTTGATTATTGGCTTCCTACTTCAAGCCTCACAACCAGACCTTATGTTGAAAACTTACTTTGACCAGGCATTCTCACCCTGCGAGTTGGGAATGCTGTATGTTTAAGCATTAAGTTGAGGAATTCAATGGATATTTTATTACAGCTGTTAAGAAATTGTATGTATACTTGAATTTGGCTTATGCAGCTTGTTTTTGTATGTACTTTTTCTTCACTTCAATAAAGCTCTTTTTAAGAAGAAAAAAAAAAAAGAAAAAGAAAAAAGCTTTAACCATGATGCCAAAGAAACGGCAGAAGCCTTCTGACCTTTCCTGGAACCAGAAAAGATAACAAATAGACTAGAAGTCTTCCTGAAATCTTTAGTAGCTTCAACATAATATTTCAGAGCTCTCACCACATCCAAAGAATGTAAGGATCTCTCCAAAGAATTCTTAGGATTAGGACACAAAGAAGGGACAACAATTTCTCTATTAATGTTGTTAGAATTCACAACCGTAGGTAAGAATTTAAATGAAGTCCATAAAACTGCCTTTATCCTGATGAAAAATCAAAAAAACATAATTTATGCTTACCTGATAAATTCCTTTCTCCTGTAGTGTAGTCAGTCCACGGGTCATCCATTACTTATGTAATATTTCTCTTCCTAACAGGAAACTGCAAGAGAATTACCCAGCAGAGCTGCTATATAGCTCCTCCCCTCACCTGTCATACTCAGTCATTCGACCAAAGCATACGAGAAAGGAGGAACCATAGGGTACAGTGGTGACTGGAGTTTAATTAAAATTTAGACCTGCCGTAAAAACAGGGCGGGCCGTGGACTGACTACACTACAGGAGAAAGGAATTTATCAGGTAAGCATAAATTATGTTTTCTCCTGTTAAGTGTAGTCAGTCCACGGGTCATCCATTACTTATGGAATACCAATACCAAAGCTAAAGTACACGGATGAAGGGAGGGACAAGGCAGGAACATTAAACAGAAGGAACCACTGCCTGAAGTACCATTCTCCCAAAAATAGCCTCCGAGGAAGCAAAAGTGTCAAATTTGTAAAATTTTGAAAAAGTGTGAAGCGAAGACCAAGTCGCAGCCTTGCAAATCTGTTCAGAGGCCTCATTTTTAAAGGCCCAGGTGGAAGCCACAGCTCTAGTAGAATTAGCTGTAATCCTTTCAGGAGGCTGCTGTCCAGCAGTCTCATAGGCTAAGCGTATTATGCTACGAAGCCAAAAAGAGAGAGAGGTAGACGAAGCCTTTTGACCTCTCCTCTGTCCAGAGTAAACGACAAACAGGGAAGAAGTTTGACGAAAATCCTTAGTTGCCTGCAAATAGAATTTCAGGGCACGGACTACGTCCAGATTATGCAAAAGTCGTTCCTTCTTTGAAGAAGGGTTAGGACACAGAGATGGAACAACAATCTCTTGATTGATATTCCTGTTAGTAACTACCTTAGGTAAGAACCCAGGTTTAGTACGCAGGACTACCTTGTCTGAATGAAAAATCAGATAAGGAGAATCACAATGTAAGGCAGATAACTCAGAGACTCTACGAGCCGAGGAAATAGCCATCAAAAACAGAACTTTCCAAGATAACAACTTGATATCAATGGAATGAAGGGGTTCAAATGGAACGCCTTGAAGAACATTAAGAACTAAGTTTAAGCTCCACGGCGGAGCAACAGACTTAAACACAGGCTTAATCCTAGTTAAAGCCTGACAGAAAGCCTGAACGTCTGGAACTTCAGCCAGACGTTTGTGTAGAAGAATAGACAGAGCAGAAATCTGTCCCTTTAACGAACTAGTAGATAAGCCCTTTTCTAAACCCTCTTGTAGAAAGGACAATATCCTAGGAATCCTAACCTTACTCCATGAGTAACTCTTGGATTCGCACCAATGTAAATATTTACGCCATATTTTATGGTAAATTTTTCTGGTAACAGGCTTCCTAGCCTGTATTAAGGTATCAATAACAGACTCCGAGAAACCACGCTTTGATAGAATCAAGCGTTCAATCTCCATGCAGTCAGCCTCAGAGAAATTAGATTTGGCTGTTTGAAAGGACCCTGAATTAGAAGGTCCTGTCTCAGAGGCAGAGACCACGGTGGACAGGACGACATGTCCACTAGGTCTGCATACCAGGTCCTGCGTGGCCACGCAGGCGCTATCACAATCACCGAAGCTCTCTCCTGTTTGATCTTGGCAATCAAACGAGGAAGCATTGGGAATGGTGGAAACACATAAGCCATGTTGAAGACCCAAGGGGCTGTCAGAGCATCTATCAGCACCGCTCCCGGGTCCCTGGACCTGGATCCGTAACAAGGAAGCTTGGCGTTCTGACGAGACGCCATGAGATCCAGATCTGGTTTGCCCCAACGACGAATCAGTTGAGCAAAGACCTCCGGATGAAGCTCCCACTCTCCCGGATGAAAAGTCTGGCGACTTAGAAAATCCGCCTCCCAGTTCTCCACGCCTGGGATGTAGATCGCTGACAGGTGGCAAGAGTGAGACTCTGCCCAGCGAATTATCTTTGAGACTTCCAACATCGCTAGGGAACTTCTGGTTCCCCCTTGATGGTTGATGAAAGCCACAGTCGTGATGTTGTCCGACTGAAATCTGATGAACCTCAGAGTTGCTAACTGAGGCCAAGCTAGGAGATCATTGAATATTGCTCTTAACTCCAGAATATTTATTGGGAGGAGTTTCTCCTCCTGAGTCCATAATCCCTGAGCTTTCAGGGAATTCCAGACTGCTCCCCAGCCTAGAAGGCTGGCGTCTGTTGTTACAATCGTCCAATCTGGCCTGCGAAAGGTCATCCCCTTGGACAGATGTGGCCGAGAAAGCCACCATAGAAGAGAATCTCTGGTCTCTTGATCCAGATTTAGTAGGGGGGACAAATCTGAGTAATCCCCGTTCCACTGACTTAGCATGCACAATTGCAGCGGTCTGAGATGCAGGCGCGCAAATGGTACTATGTCCATTGCCGCTACCATTAAGCCGATTACTTCCATGCACTGAGCTACTGACGGGTGTGGAATGGAGTGAAGGACACAGCAAGCATTTAGAAGTTTTAATAACCTGGCCTCTGTCAGGTAAATTTTCATCTCTACAGAATCTATAAGAGTCCCTAGAAAGGGAACTCTTGTAAGTGGTAATAGAGAACTCTTTTCCACGTTCACCTTCCACCCATGCGACCTCAGAAATGCCAGAACTATCTCTGTATGAGACTTGGCAGTTTGAAAACTTGACGCTTGTATCAGAATGTCGTCTAGGTACGGAGTCACCGCTATGCCTCGCGGTCTTAGTACCGCCAGAAGTGATCCGAGAATTTTTGTAAAGATTCTTGGAGCCGTAGCTAATCCGAAGGGAAGAGCTACAAACTGGTAATGCCTGTCTAGGAAGGCAAATCTCAGATACCGGTAATGGTCCTTGTGAATCGGTATGTGAAGGTAGGCATCCTTTAAGTCCACCGTGGTCATGTACTGACCCTCTTGGATCATGGGAAGGATGGTTCGAATAGTTTCCATTTTGAATGATGGAACTCTTAGAAATTTGTTTAGGATTTTTAAGTCCAAGATTGGTCTGAAGGTTCCCTCTTTTTTGGGAACCACAAATAGATTTGAATAGAATCCCTGCCCGTGTTCCGTCCGCGGAACTGGGTGGATTACCCCCATTAGTAAGAGGTCTTGTACACAGCGTAGAAACGCCTCTTTCTTTGTTTGGTTTGCTGATAACCTTGAAAGATGAAATCTCCCCCGTGGAGGAGAAGTTTTGAAGTCCAGGAGATATCCCTGAGATATGATCTCCAACGCCCAGGGATCCTGGACATCTCTTGCCCAAGCCTGGGCGAAGAGAGAAAGTCTGCCCCCCACTAGATCCGTTTCCGGATAGGGGGCCCTCTCTTCATGCTGTCTTGGGGGCAGCAGCAGGTTTCTTGGCCTGCTTGCCCCTGTTCCAGGACTGATTAACTTTTGCCTGTAACGAGCAACAGCTCCTTCCTGTTTTGGAGCGGAGGAAGTTGATGCTGCTCCTGCCTTGAAGTTACGAAAGGCACGAAAATTAGACTGTTTAGCCTTTGATTTGGCCCTGTCCTGAGGTAGAGCATGGTCCTTACCTCCCGTAATGTCAGCAATAATTTCTTTCAAGCCGGGCCCGAATAAGGTCTGCCCTTTGAAAGGAATATTAATCAATTTAGATTTAGAAGTCACGTCAGCTGACCAGGATTTAAGCCATAGCGCTCTGCGCGCTTGGATGGCGAATCCGGAGTTCTTAGCCGTAAGTTTGGTTAAATGCACAACGGCATCAGAAACAAATGCGTTTGCTAGCTTAAGTGTTTTAAGCTTGTTCATTATTTCATCCAATGGAGCTGAGCGAATGGCCTCTTCCAGAGACTCAAACCAGAATGCTGCCGCAGCAGTGGAAGGCGCAATGCATGCAAGGGGCTGTAAAATAAAACCTTGTTGAACAAACATTTTCTTAAGGTAACCCTCTAATTTTTTATCCATTGGATCTGAAAAGGCACAACTATCCTCCACCGGGATAGTGGTACGCTTAGCTAAAGTAGAAACTGCTCCCTCCACCTTAGGGACCGTCTGCCATAAGTCTCGTGTGGTGGCGTCAATAGGAAACATTTTCCTAAATATGGGAGGAGGGGTAAAAGGCACACCAGGTCTATCCCACTCCTTGCTAATAATGTCTGTAAGCCTTTTTGGTATAGGAAATACGTCAGTATACACCGGTACCGCATAGTATTTATCCAACCTACATAATTTCTCTGGAATTGCAACCGTGTTACAATCATTCAGAGCCGCTAATACCTCCCCTAGCAATGTGCGGAGGTTCTCTAGCTTAAATTTAAAATTGGAAATGTCTGAATCCAGTCTCCCTGGATCAGATCCGTCACCCACAGAATGAAGCTCTCCGTCCTCACGTTCTGCAAACTGTGACGCAGTATCTGACATGGCTCTCATCTCATCCGCACGCTCTATCCTTAACCCAGAGCTATCGCGCTTGCCTCTTAAATCTGGCAACTTAGATAATACTTCTGTCATAACAGTAGCCATGTCTTGCAAAGTGATTTGTAAGGGCCTCCCTGATGTACTTGGCGCCACAAAATCACGCACCTCCTGAGCGGGAGGCGCAGGTACTGACACGTGAGGAGAGTTAGTCGGCATAACTTCCCCCTCGTCGTCTGGTGATAATTTCTTTACATGTAAAGATTGACTTTTATTTAAAGTAGCATCAATGCAATTGGTACACAAATTTCTATTGGGCTCCACATTGGCCTTTAAACATAGTGAACAAAGAGATTCATCTGAGTCAGACATGTTTAAACAAACTAGCAATGAGACTAGCAAACTTGGAAATACTTTTCAAAATTAATTTACAAGCAATATAAAAAACGTTACTGTGCCTTTAAGAAGCACAGAAAAACTGACACAGTTGAAATAACAATGATCAAAAATAGTTATAGCAACCAAATTTTCACAGTAAATGTATTAAGTTAGCAAAGGATTGCACCACCAGCAAATGGATCATTAACCCCTTGGTACCCAAAAACGGATAACAATTATATAATTAACGTTTTTCTCACAGTCAAATACACTGTCACAGGACTACTGTGACTGATTACCTCCCTCAAAATGGATTTTGAAGACCCCTGAGCTCTCTAGAGACGATCTGGATCATGGAGGATGAAGTAGACAGATTGTGACTGAATTTTTACTGCGCAAAAAAGCGCTAAAATAGGCCCCTCCCACTCATATTACAACAGTGGGGAAGCTCAGAAACTGTTTCTATGCAGAAAACAAAAATGGCCATGTGGTAAAAATCATGCCCTAATAAGTTTTATCACCAAGTACCTCACAAAAACGATTAACAAGCCAGTAAAACGTTTTAAACATACATTTAAAAGTTATGTATTATTATTTACAAGCCTGCTACCAGTCGCTTTTACTGCAGTTAAGGCTCATACATTATTTCAGTATTTACAGTATTTTCAGAGTCAATTCCATTCCTTAGAAAATACATTCAGTGCACACACACACACACATCAGCCTGATACCAGTCGCTATCGCTGCATTTAAGGCTGAACTTACTTTACAATGGTATCAGCAGTATTTTCTCAGTCAATTCCATTCCTCAGAAAATAAATTACTGCACATACCTCATTTGTTGCAGGGGGGCCCTGCATGCTATTCCCCTTCTCTGAAGTTACCTCACTTTTCCTCAGATGAGAAACAGCCAGTGGATCTTAGTTACGTCTGCTAAGACCATAGAAAAAAACCCAGGCAGATTCTTCTTCTAATGCTGCCTGAGAATAAACAGCACACTCCGTGCCATTTAAAAATAACAAACTTTTGATTGTAGAAATAAACTAAGTTAAAAAAACACCACAGATCTCTCACAGCTTCCTTTTTAGTTAGGCTGCAAGAGAATGACCGTGTATGACAGGTGAGGGGAGGAGCTATATAGCAGCTCTGCTGGGTAATTCTCTTGCAGTTTCCTGTTAGGAAGAGAAATATTCCATAAGTAATGGATGACCCGTGGACTGACTACACTTAACAGGAGAAAGGAGAATCACAAGAGCAGATAATTCAGAAACTCTTCTAGCAGAAGAGATGGCCAAAAGGAACAACACTCTCCAAGAAAGTAGTTTAATGTCCAAAGAATGCATATACTCAAATGGAGGAGCCTGTAAAGCCTTCAAAACCAAATTAAGACTCCAAGGAGAGATTGATTAAATGACAGGCTTGATACGCACCAAAGCCTGTACAAAATATTGAATATCAGGAAGTTTAGCAATTTTTCTGTGGAATAAAACCGAAAGAGCAGAGATTTGTCCTTTTTTTTCCTCTCTTCTCTCTCTTTTCTTCTCTTCCTTCTTTCCCCTCCAGGATTCCATGTATTAAGGGATCTTCCGTACTTCTTTTGATTCTTTGCTCCCCCCCCTTGATTATTGGCTTCCTACTTCAAGCCTCACAACCAGACCTTATGTTGAAAAACATAATTTATGTAAGAACTTACCTGATAAATTCATTTCTTTCATATTAGCAAGAGTCCATGAGCTAGTGACGTATGGGATATACATTCCTACCAGGAGGGGCAAAGTTTCCCAAACCTCAAAATGCCTATAAATACACCCCTCACCACACTCACAATTCAGTTTAACGAATAGCCAAGAAGTGGGGTGATAAAGTGCGAAAGCATATAAAATAAGGAATTGGAATAATTGTGCTTTATACAAAATCATAACCACCACAAAAAAAGGGCGGGCCTCATGGACTCTTGCTAATATGAAAGAAATGAATTTATCAGGTAAGTTCTTACATAAATTATGTTTTCTTTCATGTAATTAGCAAGAGTCCATGAGCTAGTGACGTATGGGATAATGACTACCCAAGATGTGGATCTTTCCACACAAGAGTCACTAGAGAGGGAGGGACAAAATAAAGACAGCCAATTCCTGCTGAAAATAATCCACACCCAAAATAAAGTTTAATGAAAAACATAAGCAGAAGATTCAAACTGAAACCGCTGCCTGAAGTACTTTTCTACCAAAAACTGCTTCAGAAGAAGAAAACACATCAAAATGGTAGAATTTAGTAAAAGTATGCAAAGAGGACCAAGTTGCTGCTTTGCAAATCTGGTCAACCGAAGCTTCATTCCTAAACGCCCAGGAAGTAGAAACTGACCTCAACTCTGATAATATCAAAAATGGCATCACAGATAAAATTATTAGCATGCTGAAGAAGAATAATAATATCATGAGAATCATGATGTGTTACTTGTTGCGCTAAAGTTTCCAACCAAAAAGTTGAAGCTGCAGCAACATCAGCCAAAGATATAGCAGGTCTAAGAAGATTACCTGAACACAGATAAGCTTTTCTTAGAAAGGATTCAATTTTCCTATCTAAAGGATCCTTAAACGAAGTACCATCTGACGTAGGAATAGTAGTACGTTTAGCAAGGGTAGAAATAGCCCCATCAACTTTAGGGATCTTGTCCCAAAATTCTAATCTGTCAGACGGCACAGGATATAATTGCTTAAAACGTTTAGAAGGAGTAAATGAATTACCCAATTTATCCCATTCTTTGGAAATTACTGCAGAAATAGCATTAGGAACAGGAAAAACTTCTGGAATAACCACAGGAGCTTTAAATACCTTATCCAAACGTTTAGAATTAGTATCAAGAGGACCAGAATCCTCTATTTCTAAAGCAATTAGTACTTCTTTAAGTAAAGAACGAATAAATTCCATTTTAAATAAATATGAAGATTTATCAGCATCAACCTCTGAAACAGAATCCTCTGAACCAGAAGAGTCATCAGAATCAGAATGATGATGTTCATTTAAAAATTCATCTGTAGGGAGAGAAGTTTTAAAAGATTTTTTACGTTTACTAGAAGGAGAAATAACAGACATAGCCTTCTTTATGGATTCAGAAACAAAATCTCTTATGTTATCAGGAACATTCTGCACCTTAGATGTTGAAGGAACTGCAACAGGCAATGGTACTTTACTAAAGGAAATATTATCTGCTTTAACAAGTTTGTCATGACAATCAATACAAACAACAGCTGGAGGAATAGCTACCAAAAGTTTACAGCAGATACACTTAGCTTTGGTAGATCCAGCACTAGACAGCGATTTTCCTGTAGTATCTTCTGACTCAGATGCGACGTGAGACATCTTGCAATATGTAAGAGAAAAAACAACATATATATAAAGCAAAATTGATCAAATTCCTTAAATGACAGTTTCAGGAATGGGAAAAAATGCCAAAGAACAAGCTTCTAGCAACCAGAAGCAATGAAAAATGAGACTTAAATAATGTGGAGACAAAAGCGACGCCCATATTTTTTCGCGCCAAATAAGACGCCCACATTATTTGGCGCCTAAATGCTTTTGGCGCCAAAAATGACGCCACATCCGGAACGCCGACATTTTTGGCGCAAAATAACGTCAAAAAATGACGCAACTTCCGGCGACACGTATGACGCCGGAAACGGAAAAAGAATTTTTGCGCCAAAAAAGTCCGCGCCAAGAATGACGCAATAAAATGAAGCATTTTCAGCCCCCGCGAGCCTAACAGCCCACAGGGAAGAGTCACATTTTTGAAGGTAAGAAAAACATAATTTATGCTTACCTGATAAATTCCTTTCTTCTGTTGTGTGATCAGTCCACGGGTCATCATTACTTCTGGGATATTATCTGCTCCCCTACAGGAAGTGCAAGAGGATTCACCCAGCAGAGTTGCTATATAGCTCCTCCCCTCTACGTCACCTCCAGTCATTCGACCAAAGACCAACGAGAAAGGAGAAGCCAAGGGTGTAGTGGTGACTGAATTATAATTTAAAAAATATGTACCTGCCTTAAAAAAACAGGGCGGGCCGTGGACTGATCACACAACAGAAGAAAGGAATTTATCAGGTAAGCATAAATTATGTTTTCTTCTGTTATGTGTGATCAGTCCACGGGTCATCATTACTTCTGGGATACCAATACCAAAGCAAAAGTACACGGATGACGGGAGGGATAGGCAGGCTCATTATACAGAAGGAACCACTGCCTGAAGAACCTTTCTCCCAAAAATAGCCTCCGAAGAAGCAAAAGTGTCAAATTTGTAAAATTTGGAAAAAGTATGAAGCGAAGACCAAGTTGCAGCCTTGCAAATCTGTTCAACAGAGGCCTCATTCTTAAAGGCCCAAGTGGAAGCCACAGCTCTAGTGGAATGAGCTGTAATTCTTTCAGGAGGCTGCTGTCCAGCAGTCTCATAGGCTAAACGTATTATGCTACGAAGCCAAAAAGAGAGAGAGGAAGCAGAAGCTTTTTGACCTCTCCTCTGTCCAGAATAAACGACAAACAGGGAAGAAGTTTGGCGAAAATCTTTAGTTGCCTGCAAGTAGAACTTGAGGGCACGAACTACATCCAGATTGTGTAGAAGACGTTCCTTCTTTGAAGAAGGATTTGGACACAAGGATGGAACAACAATCTCTTGATTGATATTCCTGTTAGAGACAACCTTAGGTAAGAACCCAGGTTTAGTACGCAGAACTACCTTGTCTGAGTGAAAGATCAGATAAGGAGAATCACAATGTAGGGCTGATAACTCAGAGACTCTTCGAGCCGAGGAAATAGCCATTAAAAATAGAACTTTCCAAGATAACAATTTTATATCAATGGAATGAAGGGGTTCAAACGGAACACCCTGTAAAACGTTAAGAACTAAGTTTAAACTCCATGGCGGAGCAACAGTTTTAAACACAGGCTTGATCCTAGCTAAAGCCTGACAAAAGGCCTGGATGTCTGAATTTTCTGACAGACGCCTGTGTAACAAGATGGACAGAGCTGAGATCTGTCCCTTTAATGAGCTAGCCGATAAACCCTTTTCTAAACCTTCTTGTAGAAAAGACAATATCCTAGGAATCCTAACCTTACTCCAGGAGTAATCTTTGGATTCACACCAGTATAGGTATTTACGCCATATTTTATGGTAAATCTTTCTGGTAACAGGCTTCCTAGCCTGTATCAGGGTATCAATAACCGACTCAGAAAAACCACGTTTTGATAAAATCAAGCGTTCAATTTCCAAGCAGTCAGCTTCAGAGAAGTTAGACTTTGATGTTTGAATGGACCCTGAATCAGAAGGTCCTGTCTTAGAGGTAGAGACCAAGGCGGACAGGATGACATGTCCACTAGATCTGCATACCAAGTCCTGCGCGGCCATGCAGGCGCTATTAGAATCACTGATGCTCTCTCCTGTTTGATTTTGGCAATCAATCGAGGAAGCAGCGGGAAGGGTGGAAACACATAAGCCATCCTGAAGTTCCAAGGTGCTGTCAAAGCATCTATCAGAAACGCTCCCGGATCCCTGGATCTGGATCCGTAGCGAGGAAGTTTGGCGTTCTGGCGAGACGCCATGAGATCTATCTCTGGTTTGCCCCAACGTCGAAGTATTTGGGCAAAGACCTCCGGATGAAGTTCCCACTCCCCCGGATGAAGAGTCTGGCGACTCAAGAAATCCGCCTCCCAGTTCTCCACTCCCGGGATGTGGATTGCTGACAGGTGGCAAGAGTGAGACTCTGCCCAGCGAATTATCTTTGATACTTCCATCATTGCTAGGGAGCTTCTTGTCCCTCCCTGATGGTTGATGTAAGCTACAGTCGTGATGTTGTCCGACTGAAACCTGATGAACCCCCGAGTCTTTAACTGGGGCCAAGCTAGAAGGGCATTGAGAACTGCTCTCAATTCCAGAATGTTTATTGGCAGGAGACTTTCCTCCTGACTCCATTGTCCCTGAGCCTTCAGAGAATTCCAGACAGCGCCCCAACCTAGAAGGCTGGCGTCTGTTGTTACAATTGTCCAGTCCGGCCTGCTGAACGGCATCCCCCTGGACAGATGTGGCCGAGAAAGCCACCATAGAAGAGAGTTTCTGGTCTCTTGATCCAGATTCAGAGTGGGGGACAAATCTGAGTAATCCCCATTCCACTGACTCAGCATGCACAATTGCAGCGGTCTGAGATGTAGGCGTGCAAAGGGTACTATGTCCATTGCTGCTACCATTAAGCCGATCACCTCCATGCATTGAGCTACTGACGGGAGTTGAATGGAATGAAGGACACGGCATGTATTTAGAAGCTTTGTTAATCTGTCTTCTGTCAGATAAATCTTCATTTCTACAGAATCTATAAGAGTCCCCAAGAATGGAACTCTTGTGAGAGGCAAGAGAGAACTCTTCTTTTCGTTCACTTTCCATCCATGCGACCTTAGAAATGCCAGAACTAACTCTGTATGAGACTTGGCAGTTTGAAAGCTTGAAGCTTGTATCAAAATGTCGTCTAGGTACGGAGCTACCGAAATTCCTCGCGGTCTCAGAACCGCTAGAAGGGCACCCAGAACCTTTGTGAAGATTCTTGGAGCCGTAGCCAATCCGAATGGAAGGGCTACAAACTGGTAATGCCTGTCTAAGAAGGCAAACCTTAGATACCGGTAATGATCTTTGTGAATCGGTATGTGAAGGTAAGCATCCTCTAAATCCACTGTGGTCATGTACTGACCCTTTTGGATCATGGGTAAGATTGTCCGAATAGTTTCCATTTTGAACGATGGAACTCTTAGGAATTTGTTTAGGATCTTTAAATCCAAGATTGGCCTGAAAGTTCCCTCTTTTTTGGGAACCACAAACAGGTTTGAGTAAAACCCTTGTCCTTGTTCCGACCGCGGAACCGGATGGATCACTCCCATTAATAATAGATCTTGTACACAGCGTAGAAACGCGTCTTTCTTTATTTGGTTTGTTGACAACCTTGACAGATGAAATCTCCCTCTTGGGGGAGATAAATTGAAGTCTAGAAGGTATCCCTGAGATATGATCTCTAGCGCCCAGGGATCCTGGACATCTCTTGCCCAAGCCTGGGCGAAGAGAGAGAGTCTGCCCCCCACTAGATCCGGTTCCGGATCGGGGGCCCTCGGTTCATGCTGTCTTAGGGGCAGCAGCAGGTTTTCTGGCCTGCTTGCCCTTATTCCAGGACTGGTTAGGTTTCCAGCCTTGTCTGTAACGAGCAACAGCTCCTTCCTGTTTTGGTGCAGTGGAAGTTGATGCTGCACCTGCTTTGAAATTCCGAAAGGGACGAAAATTAGACTGTCTAGCCTTAGCTTTGGCTTTGTCTTGAGGTAGAGCGTGGCCCTTACCTCCTGTAATGTCAGCGATAATGTCTTTCAAACCGGGCCCAAATAAAGTTTGCCCCTTGAAAGGTATATTAAGTAATTTGGACTTAGAAGTTACATCAGCCGACCAGGATTTTAGCCACAGCGCCCTACGTGCCTGAATGGCGAATCCTGAATTCTTAGCCGTAAGTTTGGTTAAATGTACTACGGCCTCCGAAATGAATGAATTAGCTAGTTTAAGGACTCTAAGCCTGTCCGTAATGTCGTCCAGCGTAGCTGAACTAAGGTTCTCTTCCAGAGACTCAATCCAAAATGCTGCCGCAGCCGTAATCGGCGCGATGCATGCAAGGGGTTGCAATATAAAACCTTGTTGAACAAACATTTTCTTAAGGTAACCCTCTAATTTTTTATCCATAGGATCTGAAAAAGCACAGCTATCCTCCACCGGGATAGTGGTGCGCTTAGCTAAAGTAGAAACTGCTCCCTCCACCTTAGGGACCGTTTGCCATAAGTCCCGTGTGGTGGCGTCTATTGGAAACATCTTTCTAAATATTGGAGGGGGTGAGAACGGCACACCGGGTCTATCCCACTCCTTAGTAACAATTTCAGTTAATCTCTTAGGTATAGGAAAAACGTCAGTACTCGCCGGTACCGCAAAGTATTTATCCAACCTACACATTTTCTCTGGTATTGCAACAGTGTTACAATCGTTAAGAGCCGCTAAGACCTCCCCTAGTAATACACGGAGGTTTTCCAATTTAAATTTAAAATTTGAAATATCTGAATCCAATCTGCTTGGATCAGAACCGTCACCTACAGAATGAAGCTCTCCGTCCTCATGCTCTGCCAGCTGTGACGCAGTATCAGACATGGCCCTAGAATTATCAGCGCACTCTGTTCTCACCCCAGAGTGATCACGCTTGCCTCTTAGTTCTGGTAACTTAGCCAAAACTTCAGTCATAACAGTAGCCATATCTTGTAATGTTATCTGTAATGGCTGCCCAGATGTACTAGGCGCCATAATATCACGCACCTCCCGGGCGGGAGACGCAGGTACCGACACGTGAGGCGAGTTAGACGGCATAACTCTCCCCTCGCTGTTTGGTGAAATTTGTTCAATTTGTACAGATTGGCTTTTATTTAAAGTAGCATCAATACAGTTAGTACATAAATTTCTATTGGGCTCCACCTTGGCATTGGAACAAATGACACAGGTATCTTCCTCTGAATCAGACATGTTTAACACACTAGCAATAAACATGCAACTTGGTTACAATCTTATTTAACAAAAACGTACTGTGCCTCAAAGAAGCACTAAACGATTAAATGACAGTTGAAATAATGAACTGAAAAACAGTTATAGCATCACTCTTTAAAAACAACACGACTTGTTAGCAAAGGTTTGTTCCCATTAGTAAAGTAACACTAATTAAATTTTAAACATAAAAATCACAGAGCAATTTTAAAACACAGTCACTACATAAGTCTCACAGCTCTGCTGAGAGAATCTACCTCCCTTCAAAGAAGTTTGAAGACCCCTGAGTTCTGTTAGAGATGAACCGGATCATGCAGAAAATACAAGAGTAACTGACTGGAAATATTTGATGCGTAGCAAAGAGCGCCAAAAACGACCCCTCCCCCTCACACACAGCAGTGAGAGAGAAACGAAACTGTCATAATCAAAACAAGCAAACTGCCAAGTGGAAAAATAATGCCCAAATATTTATTCACTCAGTACCTCAGAAATGCAAACGATTCTACATTCCAGCAAAAACGTTTAACATGAATTAAATACCTATTAAAAGGTTTAATGTACTTTTACAGAGTAATTCCGGTGAAATACCATCCCCAGAATACTGAAGTGTAGAGTATACATACATGTCATTATAACGGTATGGCAGGATTTTCTCATCAATTCCATTCAGAAAATAAAAACTGCTACATACCTCAATGCAGATTCAACTGCCCGCTGTCCCCTGATCTGAAGCTTTTACCTCCCTCAGATGGCCGAGAAACAGCAATATGATCTTAACTACTCCGGTTAAAATCATAAGAAAAACTCTGGTAGATTCTTCTTCAAACTCTGCCAGAGAAGTAATAACACGCTCCGGTGCTATTGTAAAATAACAAACTTTTGATTGAAGTTATAAAAACTAAGTATAATCACCATAGTCCTCTCACACCTCCTATCTAGTCTTTGGGTGCAAGAGAATGACTGGGGGTGACGTAGAGGGGAGGAGCTATATAGCAACTCTGCTGGGTGAATCCTCTTGCACTTCCTGTAGGGGAGCAGATAATATCCCAGAAGTAATGATGACCCGTGGACTGATCACACATAACAGAAGAAAAATGATTAAATCAAATGCATTATCCCAAATATGAAACTGACTGTCTGAAAATAAGGAAAGTTGAACATTCTGAGTCAAGGCAAATAAATGCCCAACCATAGCTTAGAGTGTCACAGAAAATAAGATTTACTTACCCCAGGACACTCATCTACATGTTTGTAGAAAGCCAAACCAGTACTGAAACGAGAATCAGCAGAGGTAATGGTATATATAAGAGTATATCGTCGATCTGAAAAGGGAGGTAAGAGATGAATCTCTACGACCGATAACAGAGAACCTATGAAATAGACCCCGTAGAAGGAGATCACTGCATTCAAATAGGCAATACTCTCCTCACATCCCTCTGACATTCACTGCACGCTGAGAGGAAAACCGGGCTCCAACTTGCTGCGGAGCGCATATCAACGTAGAATCTAGCACAAACTTACTTCACCACCTCCATCGGAGGCAAAGTTTGTAAAACTGAATTGTGGGTGTGGTGAGGGGTGTATTTATAGGCATTTTGAGGTTTGGGAAACTTTGCCCCTCCTGGTAGGAATGTATATCCCATACGTCACTAGCTCATGGACTCTTGCTAATTACATGAAAGAAACTTACTTTGACCAGGCATTCTCACCCTGCGAGTTGGGAATGCTGTATGTTTAAGCATTAAGTTGAGGAATTCAATGGATATTTTATTACAGCTGTTAAGAAATTGTATGTATACTTGAATTTGGCTTATGCAGCTTGTTTTTGTATGTACTTTTTCTTCACTTCAATAAAGCTCTTTTTAAGAAGAAAAAAAAAGAAAAGAAAAAAGCTTTAACCATGATGCCAAAGAAACGGCAGAAGCCTTCTGACCTTTCCTGGAACCAGAAAAGATAACAAATAGACTAGAAGTCTTCCTGAAATCTTTAGTAGCTTCAACATAATATTTCAGAGCTCTCACCACATCCAAAGAATGTAAGGATCTCTCCAAAGAATTCTTAGGATTAGGACACAAAGAAGGGACAACAATTTCTCTATTAATGTTGTTAGAATTCACAACCGTAGGCAAGAATTTAAATGAAGTCCGCAAAACTGCCTTTATCCTGATGAAAAATCAAAAAAGAAGAATCACAAGAGCAGATAATTCAGAAACTCTTCTAGCAGAAGAGATGGCCAAAAGGAACAACACTTTCCAAGAAAGTAGTTTAATGTCCAAAGAATGCATATACTCAAATGGAGGAGCCTGTAAAGCCTTCAAAACCAAATTAAGACTCCAAGAAGGAGAGATTGATTAAATGACAGGCTTGATACGCACCAAAGCCTGTACAAAATAGTGAATATCAGGAAGTTTAGCAATTTTTCTGTGGAATAAAACAGAAAGAGCAGAGATTTGTCCTTTCAAGAAACTTGCAGACAAACCCTTATCCAAACCATCCTGAAGAAACTGTAAAATTCTAGGAATTCTAAAAGAATGCAAAGAAAATTTATGAGAAGAACACCATGAAATGTAAGTCTTCCAAACTCGATAATAAATCTTTCTAGAAACAGATTTACGAGCCTGCAACATAGTATGTCTTTGCCATTTTAAAATAGCTATGAAAATGCCGTTTGTGAGCAATACAGCTTATTTATATTTGGTCCCCGTTTGTTCCTATGTATTTTGCAGGCCAGTGCATTTACCTTTCTCATGGAGCATTTATCTGCATAGCTTTAAGTAACAGTGCTACGATCATTATGGAGCCAGTTGCTCCACTTATAAATGCTAGTGGGACTTTAAGCATTACAAGGTTTGTTTGATACATAGCCCTTATTAGGGAGTCTTCATATTTACTTTGAAGGAAATATAAATATCACAAATTTACTGCCAGCCATCCGAGTATTTTGCTTCAAGTCTTGTGCAATAGCTATGGTTTAGATTTATAGTATAGATTTTCATTATTAACTGTTGTTCCTAGGTAATTTATACTCTAGACTTTCTTTCTATGGAGAAGTTTCTTCTACTAAACGGATAGTCTACTTGAAGATTGTTATGGTTTAAAAAGATAAACCCCTTTATTACCCATTCCCCAGTTTTGCATAACCTCTGTAATTACCATGTATCTAAGACTCTGCAGACTGCCCCCTCATCAGTTTTTTATAGACTTGCATTTTAACCAATCAGTGTTGACTCAAATAACTCAGCAGGATTGAGCACAATGTAATCTAATATGGCACACATGAACTAGCACTAAATGTGAAAAACTGTCTAAATGTGAAACACTGTCAAAATGCACTGAGCTAGGAGGCGGCCTACAGGAGCTTAGAAAACTATGCTGATAAATTAATTTATTTCATGGCGGCAAGAGTCCATGATCCATTACTCGTGGGAATTACCTTCCCTACCACTAGGAGGAATCTGAGACTCCCAAACCCCAAGCGTTCTATATAACCCCTCCCACCATTATGGTAGTTAGACTGATGTATAGCCAAGCAAAAAAATAAAATATAGAAAAAGTTTGTTCTGGGACATCTTTTTCCCCAGTTTCTATATTTAATTGCTCTATCGCCAAAAACAGGGTGGGGTCTCTTGGACTCTCATCAGGTAAGCATATGTTCTCTTTAATAAAGGTGGTAAGACCCCACAATCCATTACTCCTGGGAACTAATACCAAAACTGTGGAGAGTCCAGAAGTAATAAAAAGATAGTGTAGGATAAACTTTTTTCCATAAGGAAACTAAATGCACAACCCTAAAAAAAGTATATATTTTTTCATGCACTTAAAAACAAGCAGGCAAAATTACACAGAAACAGCCTGAATGACCTTTCTACCAAAAGCTTCCTCAAAAGTAAAAAAATAATAAAAAAAAAAAAATTGTAGATTTTTGAGAAAGTATGCAAAGACGATCAAGTAGTAACAGAAGCTTCATTCTTGAAAGCACAAGAAGTAGCCACTTGTCTAGTAGAATGAGCAGTAATCCGACCGGCTTTCGAGTAAGCTTCACAAATCAAAAACTTTAACCAAGAAGTCAAATATACAGCAGAAGTTTTCTAACCTTCCTTAGAACTAAAGAAGTGAACAAACTCAGTTTGTCTGAAATCCTTTGTAACACCAACTTAATACTCCAAGGCTCTAACTTCATCCAAATCAAAATAATTCTTAGGATTAGGACACAAAGAAGGGACAACAACTTCCCTGCTTAAATTATCAGACATCACAACCTTAGGAAGACCATCAAAATGTGGTTCTTAAAACAGTCTTATCCTGAGGAAAAATCAGATAAGAATCACAAGAAAGAGCAGAAAGTTCATAAACTGTTCTAACAAAGGAAAGAGCCAGAAGAATCCAGGAAATAAATGTAATGTTCACCTTACACATAGGTTCAAATAGAAGCCATCAAAACTTTCAACACCAGATTTAAGTCCCAAGGTGGAGAAATTGATTTAATAAAAGGAATACAAACCAACGCCTGAAGAAAAACATAAATTTCAGGAAGATTAGCCATCCTTTTGTGAAAAACAAAAACAAAACAGAAATCACAGATTTCTGACGTTTCAAAGAACTAATGGATAAACCTTTATCCAAACCATCTTGCAAAATTCTAAGAATTCCTGAAAGAATGCCAGGAAAACCATGATCAATGCACCAATACATAAAAGCTTTCCAAACTTTATAAAAAATGTTCCTGGTAATTGGATTCTGAGCCTTAATCAAGGTCTCAATCACAGAATCTGAGAATCCCCTATGCCTAAGAACTAACCATTCCATCACCATGCCATAAAGTTTAAAGATTTCAGATCCTGGTGGAAAAAACAATTTATGTAAGAACTTACCTGATAAATTAATTTCTTTCATATTGGCAAGAGTCCATGAGCTAGTGACGTATGGGATATACAATCCTACCAGGAGGAGCAAAGTTTCCCAAACCTCAAAATGCCTATAAATATACCCTTCACCACACCCACAATTCAGTTTAACGAATAGCCAAGTAGTGGGGTGATAAGAAAGGAGTAATAAAGCATCAACAAAGGAATTTGGAAATAATTGTGCTTTATACAAAAAAATCATAACCACAATAAAAAAAGGGTGGGCCTCATGGACTCTTGCCAATATGAAAGAAATGAATTTATCAGGTAAGTTCTTACATAAATTATGTTTTCTTTCATGTAATTAGCAAGAGTCCATGAGCTAGTGACGCATGGGATAGTAATACCCAAGATGTGGAACTCCACGCAAGAGTCACTAGAGAGGGAGGGATAAAAAATAAAAAAACATAATTTATGCTTACCTGATAAATTCCTTTCTTCTGTAGTGTGATCAGTCCACGGGTCATCATTACTTCTGGGATATTACTCCTCCCCAACAGGAAGTGCAAGAGGATTCACCCAGCAGAGCTGCATATAGCTCCTCCCCTCTACGTCACTCCCAGTCATTCGACCAAGGACCAACGAGAAAGGAAAAGCCAAGGGTGAAGTGGTGACTGGAGTATAAATTAAAAAATATTTACCTGCCTTAAAAACAGGGCGGGCCGTGGACTGATCACACTACAGAAGAAAGGAATTTATCAGGCAAGCATAAATTATGTTTTCTTCTGTTAAGTGTGATCAGTCCACGGGTCATCATTACTTCTGGGATACCAATACCAAAGCAAAAGTACACGGATGACGGGAGGGATAGGCAGGCTCTTTATACAGAAGGAACCACTGCCTGAAGAACCTTTCTCCCAAAAATAGCCTCCGAAGAAGCAAAAGTGTCAAATTTGTAAAATTTGGAAAAAGTATGAAGCGAAGACCAAGTTGCAGCCTTGCAAATCTGTTCAACAGAGGCCTCATTCTTGAAGGCCCAAGTGGAAGCCACAGCTCTAGTAGAATGAGCTGTAATTCTTTCAGGAGGCTGCTGTCCAGCAGTCTCATAAGCTAAACGAATTATGCTACGAAGCCAAAAAGAAAGAGAGGTAGCGGAAGCTTTTTGACCTCTCCTCTGCCCAGAGTAAATGACAAACAGAGAAGACGTTTGTCGAAATTCCTTAGTTGCCTGTAAGTAAAATTTTAGAGCACGGACTACATCCAGGTTGTGCAGTAGACGTTCCTTCTTTGAAGAAGGATTTGGGCATAAAGAAGGAACAACAATCTCTTGATTGATATTCCTGTTAGTAACTACCTTAGGTAAGAACCCAGGTTTAGTACGCAGGACTACCTTAT
>NC_069499.1:1344885490-1344970794 GCF_027579735.1 Bombina bombina
CGTCTATTGGAAACATTTTTCTAAATATTGGAGGGGGTGAGAACGGCACACCAGGTCTATCCCACTCCTTAGTAACAATTTCAGTTAATCTCTTAGGTATAGGAAAAACGTCAGTACTCGCCGGTACCGCAAAGTATTTATCCAACCTACACAGTTTCTCTGGTATTGCAACGGTGTTACAATCATTGAGAGCTGCTAAGACCTCCCCTAGTAATACACGGAGGTTCTCCAATTTAAATTTAAAATTTGAAATATCTGAATCCAATCTGTTTGGATCAGAACCGTCACCCACAGAATGAAGCTCTCCGTCCTCATGCTCTGCAAGCTGTGACGCAGTATCAGACATGGCCCTAGTATTGTCAGCGCACTCTGTTCTCACCCCAGAGTGATCGCGCTTGCCTCTTAGTTCTGGTAATTTAGACAAAACTTCAGTCATAACAGTAGCCATATCATGTAATGTTATCTGTAATGGCCGCCCAGATGTACTAGGCGCCATAATATCACGCACCTCCCGGGCGGGAGATGCAGGTACTGCCGCGTGAGGCGAGTTAGTCGGCATAACTCTCCCCTCGCAGTTTGGTGAAATTTGTTCACATTGTACAGATTGACTTTTATTTAAAGTAGCATCAATACAGTTAGTACATAAATTTCTATTGGGCTCCACCTTGGCATTGGAACAAATGACACAGATATCTTCCTCTGAGTCAGACATGTTTAACACACTAGCAATAACTTGCAACCTGGTTATAATCTTTTTTAGCAAAAACGTACTGTGCCTCAAAGAGGTACTAAACGATTAAATGACAGTTGAGATAATGAACTGAAAAACAGTTATAGCATCAAACTTTAAAACAACACAACTTTTAGCAAAGGTTTTGTTCCCATTAGTAAAATAACAATAATTAAATTTGAAATAAAAATTACAGAGCAAACGTTTTTATTCACAGTCAATATAAAATTCTCACAGCTCTGCTGAGAGAATATACCTCCCTTCAAAGAAGTTTGAAGACCCCTTAGATCTGTCAGAGATGAACCGGATCATGCAGGAAATATAAGAGTAGCTGACTGGAAATTTTTGATGCGTAGCAAAGAGCGCCAAAAACGGCCCCTCCCTCTCACACACAGCAGTGAAGAGAAACGAAACTGTCACAATTAAAGCAAACAACTGCCAAGTGGAAAATAATGCCCAAATATTTATTCACTCAGTACCTCAGCAATGTAAACGATTCTACATTCCAGCAAAAACGTTTAACATGACAAATACTTATTAAAAGGATTAGTGACCTTTAACAGAGTAGTTCCGGTGAAATACCATCCCCAGAATACTGAAGTGTATACATACATGTCATTATAACGGTATGGCAGGATTTTTTCATCAATTCCATTCAGAAAATAAAAACTGCTACATACCTCAATGCAGATTCATCTGCCCGCTGTCCCCTGATCTGAAGCTTTTACCTCCCTCAGATGGCCGAGAACAGCAATATGATCTTAACTACTCCGGTTAAAATCATAGTAAAAAACTCTGGTAGATTCTTCTTCAAACTCTGCCAGAGAAGTAATAACACGCTCCGGTGCTATTGTAAAATAACAAACTTTTGATTGAAGTCATAAAAACTAAGTATAATCACCATAGTCCTCTCACACATCCTATCTAGTTGTTGGGTGCAAGAGAATGACTGGGACTGACGTAGAGGGGAGGAGCTATATCAGCTCTGCTGGGTGAATCCTCTTGCATTTCCTGTTGGGGAGGAGTTATATCCCAGAAGTAATGATGACCCGTGGACTGATCACACATAACAGAAGAAATCTTTATTTCATCTTGCCTATGTTGAGTCGGGTAAAACTCCGCCTCAAAGGATTACAGCTCATTCTACCAGGTCAGTTTCTACCTCCTGGGCGTTTAGGAATGAAGCTTCGTTTGATCAGATTTGCAAAGCAGCAACTTGGTCCTCTTTGCATACTTTTACTAAATTCTACCAATTTGATGTGTTTTCTTCTTCTGAAGCAGTTTTTGGTAGAAAAGTACTTCAGGCAGTGGTTTCAGTTTGATTCTTCTGCTTAGATTGTCATTAAACTTTATTTTGGGTGTGGATTTTTTTCAGCAGGAATAGGCTGTCTTTATTTTATCCCTCCCTCTCTAGTGACTCTTGCGTGGAAAGATCCACATCTTGGGTAGTCATTATCCCATACGTCACTAGCTCATGGACTCTTGCTAATTACATGAAAGAAAACATAATTTATGTAAGAACTTACTTGATAAATTCATTTCTTTCATATTAGCAAGAGTCCATGAGGCCCACCCTTTTTGTGGTGGTTATGATTTTTTTGTATAAAGCACAATTATTCCAATTCCTTATTTTATATGCTTTTGCACTTTTTTTCTTATCACCCCACTTCTTGGCTATTCGTTAAACTGATTTGTGGGTGTGGTGAGGGGTGTATTTATAGGCATTTTGATGTTTGGGAAACTTTGCTCCTCCTGGTAGGAATGTATATCCCATACGTCACTAGCTCATGGACTCTTGCTAATATGAAAGAAATGAATTTATCAGGTAAGTTCTTACATAAATTATGTTTTTAAAAACAGGAGGGGGAGAGAGCGGTACACCTGGTCTATCCCATTCCTTAGTAATAATTTCAGAAAACCTTTTAGGGATTGGAAAAACATCAGTGTAAGTAGGTACTGCATAGTATTTACCCAATCTATATAATTTCTCTGGGACTACAATAGTGTCACAGTCGTCCAGAGTTGCTAAAACCTCCCTGAGCAATACGCGGAGGTGTTCAAGCTTAAATTTAAATATAGTCATATCAGAATCAGATTGAAGTATCTTCCCTGAAACAGAAAATTCACCCACAGATTGAAGGTCCCCTGCTTCAGCATAAAGTGAGGGTGTATCAGACATAGCTACTAAAGCGTCAGAGAGCTCTGTATTTATTCTAGTCCCAGAGCTGTCTCGCTTTCCTTGCAATCCTGGCAGTTTAGATAATACCTCTGTAAGGGTATGATTCATAACTGCCGTCATGTCTTGCAAGGTATACGCAATGGGCGCGCTAGATGCACTATGCGTCCCCTGAGCGGGATTTATAGGATCTGACACGTGGGGAGAGTTAGACGGCATAACTTCCTCCTTGTCAATTTCTTCTGGTGATAAATTTTTTAAAGCCAGAATATGGTCTTTATAATCTATAGTAAAATCAGTACATTTGGTACACATTCTAAGAGGGGGTTCCACAATGGCTTCTAAACATAATGAACAATGAGTTTCCTCTATGTCAGACATGTTTAAACAGACTAGTAATGAGACCAGCAAGCTTGGAAAACACTTTAATAACAGTGAACAAGCAAAAAATAAAAACGGTACTGTGCCTTTAAGAGAAAAAAAAACAATCACAGAAACTGCAAAACAGTGAAAAAAGCAGTAAATCTTACAAAATTTTTACAGTGTGTATAATAGGCTAAAAGAGCATTGCACCCATTTGCAAATGGATGATTAACCCCTTAGTTTCAAAACAAGATAAAAAAAACAATAAACGTTTTTAAACAGTCACACCAAACTGCCACAGCTCTACTGTGGCCCTACCTGCCCATACAACGACTTTGGAAGGCACAAAAACCCTTTAGAGAGGTCCTAAATGTTCAGGGGACTCCTTCAGGGAAGCTGGATGTCTCAAACTGCAAAAACTAATGCACAATTTAGGCCGAAAATAGGCCCCTCCCAGCCTGTACTCACAGTGAGAGGGCCATAAAAAAACTATCCCTAGGTAAAATCTAGTCAGCCATGTGGAAAAAACTGGGCCCCAGAATAAAGTTTTATCACCAATATGTAATAAACGTTCATACACCTTCAAGCAAATGTTATATCTATTCAGTAATGTGAGTAAATAATAAAAATATTACCCTTTACAGCAAGCATGATACCAGTCGTTATTAAATCACTGTAATCAGGCTTACCTTAAATAAATCCGGTATTGTCAGCATTTTCTAGCATATTCATTTCTCTAGAAAAATTTAAAACAGCACATACCTCAGAGCAAGAGACCCTGCACGCTATTCCACCAGCTGAAGTTACCTCATCTCTTCAGTTATGTGTGAGAACAGCAATGGATCTTAGTTACAACCTGCTAAGATCATCAAAGACCACAGGCAGACTCTTCTTCAACTTTCTGCCTGAGGTTAAAATAGTACAACTCAGGTACCATTTGAAAATAACAAACTTTTGATTGAAGATAAACTACATTAGTGCACCACATCTCTCTAGCTACTTCCCTTGTTGACAGCTGCAAGAGAATGACTGGGAGGTGGCAGTTAGGGGAGGAGCTATATAGACAGCTCTGCGGTGGGTGATCCTCTTGCAGCTTCCTGTTGGGAAGGAGAATATCCCACAAGTAATGGATGAATCCGTGGACTGGATAAACCTTACAAGAGAAACACAATACACAATTTGACTCATTTTATTAAAGGGACACTTAAATCATAATTAAAACTTTGATTTAGATAGAACATGCAATTTTAAAACATTGCAATTTACTTCCATTAAAATTTGCACAGTCTTTTTATATTTAAACTTTTTGAGTCACCAGATCCTACTGAGCATGTTCAGAGAATTTACGTATATACATTTGATGGCTGTCACATAAAACAGGGGGAGTGGAAATAAACATAACTGAAATTTGTCAGAAAAAAAGTTCAGACTAAGTGCTATTGTATTGTCTTTATTATGCATTTGTTGATTATGCAAACCTACTCTATTAACTTGTATTTTAATTTCTCAGTTTACAAACCTCACTACACAGAGTTATTTTCATCATCTTTTTAGGATCCTTTCCACCTCATGACTTACCAGACAATAGCAATAAACGCTCTGCTTCAGCCTCTTGTCGTGTTCCTTTGCCATGCTCAGCATCCACACAACAGCTCAGAGCTCTGCAAGATTGATCCATGATGCGCTGAAGACTATAGACATCTTTACTAAGAAGCTGACAAAGGGAAAAAAATTGAGGAAAATCAACACACTTTGCTGGTAACAAAATGATTTAAGCTTACTGCAAATCCAATATATCACTTGCATGGAAAGAGTTCTCAATCAAATTATTATAACCACACATTACACCAACTAAACATGCTAAGTCTAGCCTTGCCCGACACCCGGTTACCTATTGACTTCATAGAAAGCTAAAACTTCAGAGGTCAAATTCCTCATCCACTAAATGCTTTATGCCCCAATGTATAACCAATGAACATGTTGTGCAAATGGAAAGAATGACCACTTATCTTCAAGAACCCATAAAAAGCCATTTAGTTGACAATCTTCACATCCTCCTAGTTACAGAGGCAAATAATGAATGGGGATTGTGGGAAGTGGGAGGGATACTTTGTTGGGGTGTCTTTGCCTCCTCCTGGTGGGCAGGAGTTGAATGGAATTGTGGACTCTCCATGCCATTGGAAAGAAAAACAAAATGTATGCTTACCTGATAAATTTTCTTTCCTGGCATGGAGAGCCCACGATTCCATTCATTACTGTTGGGAAATTCACCGCCTGGCCACCAGGAGGAGGCAAAGACAACCCAGCAAGAGCTTAAGTATCCTCCCACTACTCATACTCTCCTAGTCATTCAGCCGAAGAATAAAGATAAGGTAGGAGAACATTAGGATTATATAGGTGCCTGAAGGTTATAAAAATGAAATGACGCCTTAAAAATAAAATCAGAGGACTTCCGGTGAGCGGCGTTCTAAGATGGCCACTGATTGCTGAGGCTCTGAACAGCTCATGGCAAAAAGTGGTCATATATTGTGCCATCCTTATCTCCCTTGGCAATATCTGTGCCCGGGAACTCTCCTGGATCAAGGAAAAACATCCCTTGGCTGCCGAGAAGCAATTTAAAATCGAAAAGGCCGCCTGGCGCTGTGGGGCAACTTCCGCCACGACGCTGTATATAGTTCTACTACTTATTACCGCTCATTCCTCACTTGGCATGATGGATATGTCCACCACTGTTGGATCGAATGCCACCAGCGTTATTTTATCTGAGCTGCGGGCCATATTCGTGCCTCGCCTAGATCGGCTCCTTTCTGCATGCGCGGATCTATGCGCAATGGTGCAATCAACGGATCAACCTCTCCGGCTGAAGCAGCACACCACCAGTCAAAAGGGCTCTGCTTTACAAAGTACAAGTAATAATTCCGCTCACAACATATGGGAGACCAATAGTAGCTCCAAAGATCCAGTCCTCCCTCAGTTGAGAAGGACCGCAATACCATTAAGGGCCGGAGCGACTTCCTCTTTCCTGCACCTACCAGATTCCGATATAGGTTCACTGCGGGACCCAGAGCCAGACATGCTGCTACCCTTAGAGTCCTCCCTGACATCTACTGCAGGTCCGGACACAGATTTGGGAACAAGCAATAAGGAGAATCTAGCCTACAAAGCCGCTAACAAAATAATGATGGCGGGGGAAACTTTTTTCTTATGTTATCAGCTCAACACCACGTATTGGGATAGGCACGATCAGTATCTACTTGGCAAATCCGGCTTCTGGTACAGTCGTACGAAAAATGGAGTCGGCTAGAGCATGGCTTGTGGTTCGTGCAGGACTGTCCATTTTACATGGGCGTATTCTACATGCTGCAAACTTTGGGTCTCTTGCTGGGAAAAACTCTGTTCTGATTTCATTGCCTATGAGACTCTGGATTATGTAGGGGTTGTAGCTCAATAGTTTATTCACCTTGCCATCTCGCTGTGGTGGGGATATTATGGTTAATTCTTATGTTACAATGAATGTATACTGAGAGCTACTTTTCTGAAATGACACCTTTAGGCTGCATCAGGCTGCAGGTCATTAATAACAGTTGCATTCAGTACTCGTGCAATATACCAAATTGCATGTAGCCCTCCCTAAATGAGCATAAAATGTGCTAATGTGTGGTCAAATGATCGTTTATAACATCTAGTTAAACATGGCGTTGTGACATGTTTTGCATCCTACTTAGAATCTTTATTCCTGTCTTGGTCTGGGTTATTTTTCAACTCATAGTAATAAAGGAGCATATGTCTGTTGTAATGCACAACGTATCAGCATAATACGTGATGTCCACACCCTCTGACTGCCTCCATGTGCTGAACGCTTGTTACATGCTCCCATCTCTTAAATACACAGCTCATGTTTTTCCTGAGAGACAAGCACCGGGCTTAACCTTTATTCGGCTACTGCCACAAATGTGAGTTTAACCCCTGCCCCTGTATTAAATATAAGCGCCAAACCTATATTCTGTCCAAAAATATCAGCATACTTATCAAGTTTCCTTATTATGTACCTGCAGTCTCCTCAGTAGCTTTTATTACAGACCCCCCTGCTCTCATGGACCCCACATAGTTTATCAGCGAAACCTATGTTGTTGTCTGAGGACGGCACAAATGCATGTTTTATTGCAAGAGTTATATTTTCTTAAGTTATGTGCTTATTGTTTTAATATTTGGAAATTTTGGAATGTTATTTTTTTCTGTCAATACCTACCCTCCTGAAGTACATACACTTCTCTCTTAACATCTCCCATGTGCAAAATGTTGATATATCATATGTGGTGCCACCTGCTCCGGCGGACGATGTTGGATACCATACTTATGCCTCTCTCGCTAATGCTACAACCACATTGACATCAAATTTGACCCGCAGGCTATGTCCTATCACCCCATGTAAACTAGTGGATACCCCAAGTTATACTGAGGCTTTATAATTAAACACACACCACTGACTTAGAATATTACCACTCTACTTACTATTAGATTGCTGTGGCACATATGTCTCCCTTTAATTACCATCCCAGAATTCTATTTTTTTTATTCTTAGACCATAACCCTTAGACCCTGAATGAAGCATCGGGATACAAATATTTCATAAAGGTCGATCAACGAATGTCTGACAGAGACTTGAAAAGTCCCCACCAATATATGTGGTCTAACACCATTACTGACCTAATATTGCACTAATGTTAATACGTTATATCATGATTACCCTGAGAGGCAAGCAGAAAAGTAACTTATAAGATTGCATACACTTGCTGTGTTCCCCCCTTCCCTTATTCTACCCTTCCCCTCTCCCCTGTCCCCCCCCCCTGTTTTATGTCTGTTTGTTAATAATGTTAGATGGTGCAAACCCATATCTATTAGGACAATAGTTGCCTTATTAAAAGTTCTCAAAGCTACATGTATGTTATAGTATGAAATCGCAGCTGCTTGTATTGTTTTATCTGCCTTATTGGTTCACCTTGCGAGATGGGCTGAAGATACAACTTGTAACCTTGTACCCTTTATTGGTTATAAATAAAAGTAAAAAAAAAAAAAAAAAATCAGGGTGGGTCATGGACTCTCCACGATTCCATTAATTACGGTTGGGAAACGAATACCCAAGCTAGAGAGGACACAGAATGGACAGGGAAGGAAAATTAAAGGTAGGAAGACCTAAACTGAAGGCACCACCACTTGAAGCACATTTCTCCCAAAAGAAACATCAGAAGAGGCAAACTTGTAAGAGATGGTTATCAACAGAATGCATAGACTCCAACAGAGCACAAATATAGATAAACACAGGCCTGATTCTGAACAGGACCTGAACAAGAGACTGAATGTCCAAAAGATTTAGCTAACTTTTGAAGTAGCAAAAACACAAAAAGCAGAGCTCTGTCCCAAAAGGGAATTAACTGACAAACATCTGTCCAATCCCTCTTGGGGGGTGGAATAGAATTAGAGGAACTTTCACCCACCTTATGTCAAGGAGAACCTCAAAACTTGCACTAGGAGAGATAGGTATGGCAAACTTAAAGATACCCAAGACAAGACACAGGCATACTAGCCTGGATCAGAAGACAAAGACCAGATCCGAAAAATCTCTATAGATAGGACTAAGAGTACATCTCCATGCAGCTAGACTCAGGAACAGGCATAGAAGTAGAAAATCCATCCTCAGAGGCAACCTCCACAGAGGAAAGGATGACTGTCACCAGAACAGCAAGACACGGCCTGCAAGGCCAAGCTGATGCATAAGACACACAAAAACGCTAACACTTCCACCTGCACTGCCTGAGGGTCCCTCGATCTGGACCCGAGACTGGGCAGCTAGGTACGGAGACAATAAGCCCAGAAGACTTTCCCACTCCCCTGAGTGGAATGGTTGCCTGCTCAGAAAAACGCTACCCAGACTAGCAACCCGGGAAAGAATGGCCGAAACGACATAGGAGGGGCCACTAAAGGATGCAAGAGACTTCCTTTATAGCCAAGGAACTCTTTATTCCTCCCTGATGACTCTATATGCTCTCCAAATGGATCTCAGAAAACAGGCCGCAACCACCCTGAAAAAAGTTAAGGTCACGTCATAAGACATTGAAGCTGGCCGTCAGCTCCAGAAAGGGAAAAGGGAGGACAGAAAAACTCAGTTAACCAGGATCCCTAAGCTCTTCAGGGAACTCTAAACTGCAACCCTGCCCAAAAAGGTGGCATTTGGGTACAAAACACCCAAGATGGTCACAAAACCACATGCCCTTGAACGAATATCTTGACTGGACCATAGGCAGAGCATACCATAGATATAGTGGTCGCAAATGAAAGCAACCAAAGGACTAATGTTCATGGTAGCCACCATGAGAAAAAAAATTCATGCCGGCATTGCACTGCTGAAGAGCGTGCAGAATATGGAAAAAATAAATAAATGCCTACCTGATAATTTTCTTTTCTTCTGACGGGAAGAGTCCACAGCTGCATTCATTACTTTTGGGAATTCAGAACCTGGCCACTAAGATGCGGCAAAGACACCCCAGCCAAAGACCTAAATACCTCCCCCTCATCCCACAGTCATTCTGACGAGGGAACAAGGAACAGTAGGAGAAATATCAGGGTGAAAAAGGTGCCAGAACAAAAAAAATTTTTTACGGCCGTCCCATAGGTAAAATGCAGGCGGGGAGCTGTGGACTCTTCCCGTCAGAAGAAAAGAAAATCAGGTAAGCATAAATTTTCTTCTTAAATGGGAAAAGTCCACAGCTGCATTCATTACTTTTGGGAAAACATCCAAGCTATAGAGGACACTGAATGCAAACAAAGGGCGGGTACAGAAGGCGGCCCCTTCGAAAAGCACCACAGCCTGAAATTACCCAACACCCAATAAACTGTATTAGAAAAACAAGGGGAAAACACAGCAACGGCCCAAATAGCTGCCAATCAGGTAAGTAACCTGCAAAGCGGTGCTAGAGTCCACACCGATCCCTATAGTCCAGTGAGCACAAAGACCTCCGAGGAGCCAAGCCCTGCGGCTCTCAACTCCCAGAAAACGTACACCCCGACCCAAAGGAAGAGAACCTCCCTCTACCCCCGAAAGGGAGAACAGAGGACCCAATAAGAGATCCAAAGAACCACCAACAAGAAAAGAAGAAACCCCCAAAAGACTACAGAAACCCCAAAGTAGCTATAAGGCCACCACCCAGGGAAATGAACTCCTTAGATGGACAAGGACCAGAGAGAACTCCACACCCATGAAAAAGCGTTCACGAGGAAGAACAAAAGGCCCACCCTCAGATTCGTGACACAGCACCATACATCTTACGTTGCTTCAAAGAAGCCACAAGCTCCTCACTGTACCATAAACTAGCCTACACCAACGCTAAGCTAGACAAACATAGGTAGGCTAACTCTCCTAGCAGCTAACAAAGGCTCTCTGTGAAAACAGTCACTTCTGAACAAGAATTTGCGACATCCAGTCGCTATGTTCAGTCTCAAGGCCGCAAAGCTGACCTTAAGCCATCGTGGGACACCATCCCACAGAGAAATACTAAAAAATATCGGCAACAACTCCCATCCAGAAGAATCTGGACCTTAGAAGAGCATCCAACCCCAGCAGCAAAGCCACCAGAGGAGGGATGGACCCGAGAACCCCCCCACCAAAGGTAGGAGAAAAGGATCAACTAAAAGAATCCGGTCAAAACTCAAGGAGCAGACAGATCCCCCTACCCCCACTCCGAGGTAACGGCCCCAGCCCACAAGGCTGGCAACGACCAAAAACAGAAAACAAACTTCTCCAAACCAGACCTCATGGAGGAGGAGCCTAAGAGAAAATATAAACCCCTGGGAGAACAACTCAGACCGGAATTTAAATCTGGCATGCTACTATAAAACCATGATACAAAAATACGTGCTCGGGTTCCAGAACCCTTAACACAGCTCCATTCCCTAAAGAGAGACCTCTAAAAATAAAATAGGGCACTGAACTACAGTGTCCTCGGACCCATGACCTTGTGCACGCAAGAACCCCTCGGAAATGAGTAGACAAGGACTCTCGGGACCTAAACAGATACTGAGATACTTCCAAACCAAAAGGAGAGCAACGCAAAGAAACCACCCCAGCTAGCGTGGAGGAGCAAGTAGAGAAACGGTAAAAACCATACCAAATGAGACGAGACCATTCAGCCATTACCGTCAGCTCAGTTGTACAAACAACCCCGTGCCCACATCAAGGTGCAATAGCTGCCCTGATGACAAATGGAGGAACCCCTTGAGAGACCGTGAAACTAACCGCCAGGCAGTTACCAAATCTCCCTCTAGAGACCTACCTCCCTGAAGGGACAAGCGGATGTTCCAAAAGGAAGGAACAACAATCTCTTGAATAATGTTCCGATCTGACACCACCTTAGGAAGAAAACCTAACTTAGTACATAAAACCACCTTATCGGCGTGAAAAACAAGGTAAGGGGGATCATACTGCAAGGCAGAAATCTGAGACCTTGCGAGCAGAGGCAGGGCCTTAAAGGACTGCACATCCAGAAAGGTCAGCTTATCTCTTGTGCAGGAACACAGACAGCTGCCCCTTCAGGGAACTAGCAGATAGACCTTTCTCCAGTCCATCCTGGAGAAAGAATACAATTCTGGCAACCTTAAAGGGACAGTCAACACCAGAATATTTGTTGTTTTAAAAAGATAGATAATCCCTTAATTACCCATTTCCCGGTTTTGCATATCCAACAGTTATAAAACACGTTTTACCTCTGTAATCACCTTGTAGCTAAGCCTCTCCAGACTGCCCCCCTATTTCAGTTCTTTTGATAGACTTAAATTTTAGCCAACCAGTGCTAAATGTTATCTATATGAAACACATGAACTAATGCCCTCTAGTGGTGAAAAACTGTCAAAATGCATTTAGATTAGAGACGGACTTCAAGGTCTAAGAAATTAGCATATGAACCACCTAGGTTTAGCTTTCAACTAAGAATACCAAAAGAAACAAAGCAAAATAGGTAATAAAAGTAAATAGGAAAGTTGATAAAAATAAAAACTATCATGATTCAAAATAGGGCATGTAATTTTAGACTTTACTGTCCCTTTAACCTTATGCAAAGAAAAACCGCGCTCTTCAAAGCAGTGCAGATAAGTCCGCCACACCTTATGGCTTACGAGTTTGAATCAAAGTGTCAATAACACTGAGAAACCTCTCTTGGCTAAGACTATGCATTCAATCTCCACGCAGTCAGCCTCACAGAATCTAGATTTTGATGTAAGAAGGGACACTGTAGAAGCAGGCCCCTGCAACAGGGTAACCACCAGATCCTCAAACCAAGTCCTTTGCGGCCAGGATGGAGGAATTAGAATAACTGGTGCTCGTTCCTGCTTGATCCGAGCCACCACATGGGGGGAGAAGTAGTAATGGAGGAAATAGATATACAAGTATGAACCTCCAGGGAACCGCTAGAGTATCTATTAGTTCTGATTGAAGATCCCTCAATCTTGAACCGTACCTGGGTAGATTGGTCTATCTCCGGCATCCCCCATCTGGAGCATATATCTGCAAATACCTTGGGGTGGAGAGACCATTCCCCTGGGTGAAAAGATTGCCTGCTGAGGAAGTCTGCTTCCCAGTTGTCCCCACCTGGAATGTGGATCGCCGACAGCATACAGTTGTGGGTCTTTGCTCATTCCAGGATCTGAGAAACCTCTCTCATCGCTAAGGAACTCCTTGTTCCTCCTTAATTGATAAACTACCAAAGTTATATTGTCCGATTGGAATCTGATAAACTGGGATGAACGCAGAAGGGGCCAAGACTTCAGGGCATTGAATATTGCCCGAAGTTCCAAGATATTTATCGGCAACGTGGAGTCCTCCCGAGTCCACAGACCCTGTGCCTTCCTGGCACCCCAAACTGCTCCCCAGCCAGATAGACTTGCGTCAGTAATCACAATCCCCCAGGACAGTTTTAAGAAGCACGTGCCTTGGGACAGGTGATCTTTACAGAGCTACCAAGAGAGCAAATCTCTTGACAGGCTGTCCAGTTGTAAGGGTCAGAGATGGAATCTAGCAAAGGGAATGATGTCCATACAAGACACAATGAGGCCAGTCACCTCCATACACTTGGCCACCGAAGGACATAGGGAGGCCTGGAGGGCAAGGCAAGCTGATGTTAGCTTGCAACGTCTCTGATCCGTTAGAAAGATCTCCATGGATACTGAGTCTATAACCGTACCGAGGAAACTCACCCTGGTATGTGGAGTAAGAACTCTTCCAAGTTTATCTTCCATTCATAGGAACAAAAGACTTAAAAGGAATTCCGAGTGCTCCCTTGCGAGATAAAAAGATGGTGCCTGTACCAAGATATCGTCCAGGTAAGGTGCGACTGCGATACCTTGTGTTCTGGCAACCGCTAGGAAAGCTCCCAGAACCTTCACGTTCAGGCAAATAATTTGCATATTAGTATCACAGATTAAAGAGTTAGCAATTCTTAACGCCTTAATTATCTCCTGAATATCCTCGAGGGGAGGTTCCACCTCAATAAGTTCAGACAGAGTCACACCACGCCACCTGGCTACTGCTGCCGTAGGTTAAAATAAAATTCCTGTGTGTTGGAACATTCTCCTCAGTAAAGTTTCCAACTTCTTGTCCATAGGCTCTTTAAAGGATGAACTATCCTCAAGGGGGATAGTAGTATGCTTAGCTAGCGTCAAAATGGCCCATCCACATTAGGTATGGAACCCCACAATTCTATTTGAGAGTCAGGGACCGGGAACAATTTCTTAAAAGTTGCAGAGGGAGAAAACATAATTTATGTAAGAATTTACCTGATAAATTATTTTTTTTCATATTGGCAAGAGTCTATGAGCTAGTGACGTATGGGATATACAATCCTACCAGGAGGGGCAAAGTTTCCCAAACCTCAAAATGCCTATAAATACACACCTCACCACACCCACAATTCAGTTTAATGAATAGCCAAGTAGTGGGGTGATAAAGAAAGGAGTAAAAAGCATCAAAGGAATTTGGAAATAATTGTGCTTTATACAAAAAGTCATAACCACCATAAAAAAGGCTGGGCCTCATGGACTCTTGCCAATATGAAAGAAATGGATTTATCAGGTAAATTCTTACATAAATTATGTTTTCTTTCATGTAATTGGCAAGAGTCCATGAGCTAGTGACCCAAGATGTGGAACTCCACGCAAGAGTCACTAGAGAGGGACGAATAAAATAAAAAATAAAAAAAAAACATAATTTATGTAAGAACTTACCTGATAAATTCATTTCTTTCATATTGGCAAGAGTCCATGAGCTAGTGACGTATGGGATATACATTCCTACCAGGAGGGGCAAAGTTTCCCAAACCTCAAAATGCCTATAAATACACCCCTCACCACACCCACAAATCAGTTTAACGAATAGCCAAGAAATGGGGTGATAAGAAAAAAGTGCGAAAGCATAAAAAATAAGGAATTGGAATAATTGTGTTTATACAAAAAAATCATAACCACCACAAAAAGGGTGGGCCTCATGGACTCTTGCTAATATGAAAGAAATGAATTTATCAGGTAAGTTCTTACATAAATTATGTTTTCTTTCATGTAATTAGCAAGAGTCCATGAGCTAGTGACGTATGGGATAATGACTAACCAAGATGTGGATCTTCCACGCAAGAGTCACTAGAGAGGGAGGGATAAAATAAAGACAGCCAATTCTGCTGAAAATAATCCACACCCAAAATAAAGTTTAAATCTTATAATGAAAAAAACTGAAATTATAAGCAGAAGAATCAAACTGAAACAGCTGCCTGAAGTACTTTTCTACCAAAAACTGCTTCAGAAGAAGAGAAAACATAAAAATGGTAGAATTTAGTAAAAGTATGCAAAGAAGACCAAGTTGCTGCTTTGCAAATCTGATCAACCGAAGCTTCATTCCTAAACGCCCAGGAAGTAGAAACTGACCTAGTAGAATGAGCTGTAATCCTTTGAGGCGGAGTTTTACCCGACTCGACATAAGCATGATGAATTAAAGATTTCAACCAAGAAGCCAAAGAAATGGCAGAGGCCTTCTGACCTTTCCTAGAACCGGAAAAGATAACAAATAGACTAGAAGTCTTTCGGAAATTCTTAGTAGCTTCAACATAATATTTCAAAGCTCTAACTACATCCAAAGAATGCAAAGATTTCTCCTTAGAATTCTTAGGATTAGGACATAATGAAGGAACCACAATTTCCCTACTAATGTTGTTAGAATTCACAACCTTAGGTAAAAATTTAAAAGAAGTTTGCAACACCGCCTTATCCTGATGAAAAATCAGAAAAGGAGACTCACAAGAAAGAGCAGATAATTCGGAAACTCTTCTGGCAGAAGAGATGGCCAAAAGGAACAAAACTTTCCAAGAAAGTAATTTAATGTCCAATGAATGCATAGGTTCAAACGGAGGAGCTTGAAGAGCCCCCAGAACCAAATTCAAACTCCAAGGAGGAGAAATTGACTTAATGACAGGTTTTATACGAACCAAAGCTTGTACAAAACAATGAATATCAGGAAGATTAGCAATCTTTCTGTGAAAAAGAACAGAAAGAGCAGAGATTTGTCCTTTCAAGGAACTTGCAGACAAACCTTTATCCAAACCATCCTGAAGGAACTGTAAAATTCTCGGAATTCTAAAAGAATGCCAGGAAAAATGATGAGAAAGACACCAAGAAATGTAAGTCTTCCAGACTCTATAATATATCTCCCTAGATACGGATTTACGAGCCTGTAACATAGTATTAATCACAGAGTCAGAGAAACCTCTTTGACTAAGAATCAAGCGTTCAATCTCCATACCTTTAAATTTAAGGATTTGAGATCCTGATGGAAAAAAGGACCTTGCGACAGAAGGTCTGGTCTTAACGGAAGAGTCCACGGTTGGCAAGAGGCCATCCGGACAAGATCCGCATACCAAAACCTGTGAGGCCATGCTGGAGCTACCAGCAGAACAAACGAGCATTCCTTCAGAATCTTGGAGATTACTCTTGGAAGAAGAACTAGAGGCGGAAAGATATAGGCAGGATGATACTTCCAAGGAAGTGACAATGCATCCACTGCTTCCGCTTGAGGATCCCTGGATCTGGACAGATACCTGGGAAGTTTCTTGTTTAGATGAGAGGCCATCAGATCTATTTCTGGAAAACCCCATATTTGAACAATCTGAAGAAATACCTCTGGGTGAAGAGACCATTCGCCCGGATGTAACGTTTGGCGACTGAGATAATCCGCTTCCCAATTGCCTATACCTGGGATATGAACCTCAGAAACTAGACAGGAGCTGGATTCCGCCCATACCAGAATTCGAGATACTTCTTTCATGGCCAGAGGACTGTGAGTCCCTCCTTGATGATTGATGTATGCCACAGTTGTGACATTGTCTGAAAACAAATGAACGATTCTCTCTTTAGAAGAGGCCAAGACTGAAGAGCTCTGAAAATTGCACGGAGTTCCAAAATATTGATTGGTAATCTCACCTCCTGAGATTCCCAAACCCCTTGTGCTGTCAGAGACCCCCAAACAGCTCCCCAACCTGTCAGACTTGCATCTGTTGAAATTACAGTCCAGGTCGGAAGAACAAAAGAAGCCCCCAGAACTAAATGATGGTGATCTGTCCACCACGTCAGAGTGTCGTACAATCGGTTTTAAAGATATTAATTGAGATATCTTTGTGTAATCCCTGCACCACTGGTTCAGCATACAGAGCTGAAGAGGTCGCATGTGAAAACGAGCAAAGGGGATCGCATCCGATGCAGCAGTCATAAGACCTAGAATTTCCATGCATAAGGCTACCGAAGGGAATGATTGTGATTGAAGGTTTCGACAAGCTGAGATCAATTTTAGACGTCTCTTGTCTGTCAGAGACAGAGTCATGGACACTGAATCTATCTGGAAACCTAAAAAGGTAACCCTTGTTTGAGGAATCAATGAACTTTTCAGTAAATTGATCCTCCAACCATGATCTTGAAGAAACACCACAAGTCGATTCGTATGAGATTCTGCTAAATGTGAAGACTGAGCAAGTACCAAGATATCGTCCAAATAAGGAAATACCACAATACCCTGTTCTCTGATTACAGACATAAGGGCACCGAGAACCTTTGTAAAAATCCTTGGAGCTGTTGCTAGGCCAAACGGCAGAGCCACAAACTGGTAATGCTTGTCTAGGAAAGAGAATCTCAGAAACTGATAGTGATCTGGATGAATCGGAATATGCAGATATGCATCCTGTAAATCTATTGTGGACATATAATGCCCTTGCTGAACAAAAGGCAGAATAGTCCTTATAGTTACCATTTTGAATGTTGGTATCCTTACATAACGATTCAATATTTTTAGATCCAGAACTGGTCTGAAGGAATTCTCCTTCTTTGGTACAATGAAGAGATTTGAATAAAACCCCAGCCCCTGTTCCAGAACTGGAACTGGCATAATTACTCCAGCCAACTCTAGATCTGAAACACATTTCAGAAATGCTTGAGCCTTTGCTGGATTTACTGGGACACGGGAAAGAAAAAATCTCTTTGCAGGAGGCCTTATCTTGAAGCCAATTCTGTACCCTTCTGAAACAATGTTTTGAATCCAAAGATTGTGAATTGAATTGATCCAAATTTCTTTGAAAAAACATAATCTGCCCCCTACCAGCTGGGCTGGAATGAGGGCCGCACCTTCATGTGGACTTGGGAGCTGGTTTTGGTTTTCTAAAAGGCTTGGACTTATTCCAGACTGGAGATGGTTTCCAAACTGATACCGCTCCTGAGGGCGAAGGATCAGGCTTTTGTTCCTTATTGTGCCGAAAGGAACGAAAACGATTATTAGACCTAAATTTACCTTTAGATTTTCTATCTTGTGGTAAAAAAGTTCCTTTCCCTCCAATAACAGTTGAGATAATAGAATCCAACTGAGAACCAAATAATTTATTACCCTGGAAAGAAAGGGAAAGCAAAGTTGACTTAGAAGACATATCAGCATTCCAAGTTTTAAGCCATAAAGCTCTTCTAGCTAGAATAGCTAGAGACATATACCTGACATCAACTCTAATGATATCAAAGATGGCATCACAAATAAAGTTATTAGCATGTTGAAGAAGATTAAAAATGCTATGAGAATTATGATCTGTTACTTGTTGCGCTAAAGCTTCTAACCAAAAAGTTGAAGCTGCAGCCACATCCGCTAAAGATATAGCAGGTCTAAGAAGATTACCTGAACATAAGTAAGCTTTTCTTAGAAAAGATTCAATCTTCCTATCTAAAGGATCCTTAAAGGAAGTACTATCTGCCGTAGGAATAGTAGTACGTTTAGCAAGAGTAGAGACAGCCCCATCAACCTTAGGGATTTTGTCCCAAAATTCTAATCTGTCAGACGGCACAGGATATAATTGCTTAAAACGAGTAAATGAATTACCCAAATTATTCCATTCCCTGGAGATTACTTCAGAAATAGCATCAGGGACAGGAAAAACTTCTGGAATAACTACAGGAGATTTAAAAACCTTATTTAAACGTTTAGATTTAGTATCATGAGGACCAGAATCCTCTATTTCTAAAGCAATTAAGACTTCTTTAAGTAAAGAACGAATAAATTCCATTTTGAATAAATATGAAGATTTATCAGCATCAACCTCTGAGACAGAATCCTCTGAACCAGAGGAACCACTATCAGAATTAGAATGATGATGTTCATCTAAAAATTCATCTTTTAAAAGACCTTTTACGTTTACTAGAAGGGGGAATAACAGACATAGCCTTCTTAATAGATTTAGAAACAAAATCTCTTATGTTAACAGGAACACTCTGAGCATTAGATGTTGATGGACCACAACAGGTAATGTAACATTACTAAAGGAAATATCTGCATTAACAAGTTTGTCATGACATTCATTACAAACAACAGCTGGAGGAACAGATACCACAAGTTTACAACAGATACACTTAACTTTGGTAGATCCAGCACCAGGCAGCGTTTTTCCAGAAGTATCTTCTGGGACATCTTGCAATATGTAATAGAAAAAACAACATATAAAGCAAAATTGATCAAATTCCTTAAATGACAGTTTCAGGAATGGGAAAAAATGCCAGTGAACAAGCTTCTAGCAACCAGAAGCAATAAATAATGAGACTTAAATAATGTGGAGACAAAAATGACGCCCATATTATTTGGCGCCTAAATGCTTTTGGCGCCAAAAATGACGCCAAAAATGACGTAACTTCCGGCGACACGTATGACGCCGGAAATAGAAAAAACTTTTTGCGCCAAAAAAATCCGCGCCAAGAATGACCCAATAACATTAAGCATTTTCAGCCCCCGCGAGCCTAACAGCCCACAGGAAAAAAAAGTCAAATTTTAAGGTAAGAAAAAACATAATTTATGCTTACCTGATAAATTCCTTTCTCCTGTAGTGTAGTCAGTCCACGGGTCATCATTACTTATGGGATATTAACTCCTCCCCAACAGGAAGTGCAAGAGGATCACCCAAGCAGAGCTGATATATAGCTCCTCCCCTCTACGTCACACCCAGTCATTCGACCGAGAACCAAACGAGAAAGGAGAAACTATAGGGTGCAGTGGTGACTGGAGTATAATTTAAAACTTAGACCTGCCATAAAAAACAGGGCGGGCCGTGGACTGACTACACTACAGGAGAAAGGAATTTATCAGGTAAGCATAAATTATGTTTTCTCCTGTTAAGTGTAGTCAGTCCACGGGTCATCATTACTTATGGGATACCAATACCAAAGCTAAAGTACACGGATGACGGGAGGGACAGGCAGGATCTTTATACGGAAGGAACCACTGCCTGAAGAACCTTTCTCCCAAAAACAGCCTCCGAAGAAGCAAAAGTGTCAAATTTGTAAAATTTGGAAAAAGTATGAAGAGAAGACCAAGTTGCAGCCTTGCAAATCTGTTCAACAGAGGCCTCATTCTTAAAGGCCCAAGTGGAAGCCACAGCTCTAGTAGAATGAGCTGTAATTCTTTCAGGAGGCTGCTGTCCAGCAGTTTCATAGGCTAAACGTATTATGCTACGAAGCCAGAAAGAGAGAGAGGTAGCAGAAGCTTTTTGACCTCTCCTTTGTCCAGAATAAACGACAAACAGGGAAGAAGTTTGGCGAAAATCTTTAGTTGCCTGTAAATAAAATTTCAGGGCACGGACTACATCCAGATTGTGTAGAAGTCGTTACTTCTTTGAAGAAGGGTTAGGACACAATGATGGAACAACAATCTCTTGATTGATATTCCTATTAGTGACCACCTTAGGTAAGAACCCAGGTTTAGTACGCAGAACTACCTTGTCTGAATGAAAAATCAGATAAGGAGAATCACAATGTAAGGCCGATAACTCAGAGACTCTTCGAGCCGAGGAAATAGCCATTAAAAACAGAACTTTCCAAGATAACAATTTGATATCAATGGAATGAAGGGGTTCAAACGGAACACCCTGTAAAACGTTAAGAACTAAGTTTAAGCTCCATGGTGGAGCAACAGTTTTAAACACAGGCTTAATCCTGGCCAAAGCCTGACAAAAAGCCTGAACGTCTGGAACCTCTGACATACGTTTGTGTAAAAGAATGGACAGAGCTGAGATCTGTCCCTTTAAGGAACTAGCAGATAAACCCTTTTCTAAACCTTCTTGTAGAAAAGACAATATCCTAGGAATCCTAACCTTACTCCATGAGTAACTCTTGGATTCGCACCAATGCAAGTATTTACGCCATATTTTATGGTAAATCTTTCTGGTAACAGGTTTCCTAGCCTGTATTAAGGTATCAATTACTGACTCAGAAAATCCACGCTTTTATAAAATCAAGCCTTCAATCTCCAAGCAGTCAGCTTCAGAGAAATTAGATTTTGATGTTTGAAAGAACCCTGAATCAGAAGGTCCTGTCTCAGAGGCAGAGACCAAGGTGGACAGGATGACATGTCCACTAGATCTGCATACCAGGTCCTGCGTGGCCACGCAGGCGCTATTAGAATCACCGATGCTCTCTCCTGTTTGATCCTGGCAATCAATCGAGGAAGCATCGGGAAGGGTGGAAACACATAAGCCATCCCGAAGGTCCAAGGTGCTGTCAAAGCATCTACCAGGACCGCTCCCGGGTCCCTGGACCTGGACCCGTAACAAGGAAGCTTGGCGTTCTGGCGAGACGCCATGAGATCTATCTCTGGTTTGCCCCAACGTCGAAGTATTTGGGCAAAGACCTCCGGATGAAGTTCCCACTCCCCCGGATGAAAAGTCTGACGACTTAGGAAATCCGCCTCCCAGTTCTCCACTCCTGGAATGTGGATCGCTGACAGGTGGCAAGAGTGAGACTCTGCCCAGCGAATTATCTTTGATACTTCCATCATCGCTAGGGAGCTTCTTGTCCCTCCTTGATGGTTGATGTAAGCTACAGTCGTGATGTTGTCCGACTGAAACCTGATGAACCTCCGAGTTGTTAACTGAGGCCAAGCCAGAAGGGCATTGAGAACTGCTCTCAATTCCAGAATGTTTATTGGAAGGAGACTCTCCTCCTGAGTCCATGATCCCTGAGCCTTCAGGGAATTCCAGACAGCGCCCCAACCTAGTAGGCTGGCGTCTGTTGTTACAATTGTCCAGTCTGGCCTGCTGAAGGGCATCCCCCTGGACAGATGTGGCCGAGAAAGCCACCATAGAAGAGAATTTCTGGTCTCTTGATCCAGATTCAGAGTAGGGGACAAATCTGAGTAATCCCCATTCCACTGACTTAGCATGCACAATTGCAGCGGTCTGAGATGCAGGCGTGCAAAGGGTACTATGTCCATTGCCGCTACCATTAAGCCGATTACCTCCATGCATTGAGCCACTGACGGGTGTTGAATGGAATGAAGGACACGGCAAGCATTTTGAAGCTTTGTTAACCTGTCTTCTGTCAGGTAAATCTTCATTTCTACAGAATCTATAAGAGTCCCCAAGAAGGGAACTCTCGTGAGTGGTAAGAGAGAACTCTTCTCTTCGTTCACCTTCCACCCATGCGACCTTAGAAATGCCAGTACTTACTCTGTATGAGACTTGGCAGTTTGAAAGCTTGACGCTTGTATCAGAATGTCGTCTAGGTACGGAGCCACCGAAATTCCTTGCGGTCTTAGTACCGCCAGAAGAGAGCCCAGAACCTTTGTGAGGATTCTTGGAGCCGTAGCCAACCCGAATGGAAGAGCTACAAACTGGTAATGCCTGTCTAGGAAGGCAAACCTTAGATACCGGTAATGATCTTTGTGAATCGGTATGTGAAGGTAGGCATCCTTTAAATCCACTGTGGTCATGTACTGACCCTTTTGGATCATGGGTAAGATTGTCCGAATAGTTTCCATTTTGAACGATGGAACTCTTAGGAATTTGTTTAGGATCTTTAAATCCAAGATTGGTCTGAAGGTTCCTTCTTTCTTGGGAACCACAAACAGATTTGAGTAAAACCCTTGTCCGTGTTCCGACCGCAGAACCGGATGGATCACTCCCATTAGTAAAAGATCTTGTACACAGCGTAGAAACGCCTCTTTCTTTATCTGGTTTGTTGACAACCTTGAAAGATGAAATCTCCCTTTTGGGGGAGAGGCTTTGAAGTCCAGAAGATATCCCTGAGATATGATCTCTAACGCCCAGGGATCCTGGACATCTCTTGTCCAAGCCTGGGAGAAGAGAGAAAGTTTGCCCCCCACTAGATCCGTTCCCGGATCGGGGGCCCTCAATTCATGCTGTCTTAGGGGCAGCAGCAGGTTTTTTGGCCTGCTTGCCCTTGTTCCAGGTCTGGTTAGGTTTCCAGCCTTGTCTGTAGCGAGCAACAGCTCCTTCCTGTTTTGGAGCAGAGGAAGTTGATGCTGCTCCTGCCTTGAAGTTACGAAAGGCACGAAAATTAGACTGTCTAGCCCTAGGTTTGGCTCTGTCTTGAGGCAGGGCATGGCCTTTACCTCCTGTAATATCAGCGATAATTTCTTTCAAACCGGGCCCGAATAAAGTCTGCCCCTTGAAAGGTATGTTAAGTAATTTAGATTTAGAAGTAATATCAGCTGACCAGGATTTTAGCCACAGTGCTCTGCGTGCCTGAATGGCGAATCCGGAATTCTTAGCCGTAAGTTTAGTTAAATGTACTACGGCATCAGAAATAAAAGAATTAGCTAGCTTAAGGGTTTTAAGCTTGTTTGAAATCTCATCTATTGGCGCTGAGTCAAGGGTCTCTTCCAGAGACTCGAACCAAAATGCGGCCGCAGCCGTGACAGGCGCAATACATGCAAGGGGTTGCAATATAAAACCTTGTTGAACAAACATTTTCTTAAGGTAACCCCTCTAACTTTTTATCCATTGGATCTGAAAAGGCACAGCTATCCTCCACCGGGATAGTGGTACGCTTAGCCAGAGTAGAAACTGCTCCCTCCACCTTAGGGACCGTCTGCCATAAGTCCTGTGTGGTGGCGTCTATTGGAAACATTTTTCTAAATATAGGAGGGGGGGAAAAGGGTACACCGGGCCTATCCCACTCCTTGTAATAATCTCTGTAAGCCTCTTAGGTATAGGAAAGACGTCAGTACACGCCGGTACCGCATAGTATCTATCCAGCCTACATAATTTCTCTGGGATTGCAACGGTGTTACAATCATTCAGAGCCGCTAATACCTCCCCTAGCAGTACACGGAGGTTTTCTAATTTAAACTTAAAATTTGAAATGTCTGAATCCAGTCTATTTGGATCAGATCCGTCACCCGCAGAATAAAGCTCTCCGTCCTCATGTTCTGCAAATTGTGACGCAGTATCTGCCATGGCCCTAGTATTATCAGCGCACTCTGTTCTCACCCCAGAGTGATCTCGCTTACCCCTAAGTTCTGGCAATTTAGACAAAACTTCAGTGATAACATTAGCCATATCCTGTAGAGTGATTTGTAATGGCCGCCCTGATGTACTTGGCGTTACAATATCACGCACCTCCCGAGCGGGAGATGCAGGTACTGACACGTGAGGCAAGTTAGTCGGCATAACTTCCCCCTCGTTGTCTGGTGAATGATGTTCAACATGTACAGATTGACTTTTATTTAAAGTAGCATCAATGCAATTAGTACATAAATTTCTATTGGGCTCCACCTTGGCTTTTACACATATAGCACAGAGATATTCCTCTGAGTCAGACATGTTTAATAAACTAGCAATTAGACTAGCAAGCTTGGAAATACCTTTCAACTAAATTTACAAGTAATATGTAAAACGTACTGTGCCTTTAAGAAGCACAGAAAAAACTATGACAGTTGAATAACAATGAACCGGATTAGTTATAAAAACCAAATTTTTCCCGGTAAAAGCATAAAATTAGCAAAGGATTGCACTCATTAGCAATGGATGACTAACCCTTAATATCAGAAAAAACGTATAACATTTAAAATATAAGCGTTTTTTATCACAGTCAAAGCACAATCTCACAGGTCTGCTGTGAGTGATTACCTCCCTCAAAATAAGTTTTGAAGACCCCTGAGCTCTGTAGAGACGTTCCGGATCATGCAGGGAGAGAAAACAGACTTGTGACTGAATTTCTGATGCGTAGCAAAAGCGCCAAAATAGGCCCCTCCCACTCACACACAACAGTGAGGGAAGCTCAGTGAAACTGTTTTTAATTTAAAATAAACGACAGCCATGTGGAAAACGCCCAAAACAATTTTTCACCAAGTACCTCAGATAATTAAACGATTTAACATGCCAGCAAACGTTTAAAATCTAATTATATGAAATGTCATTAAAAAGCCTGCTGCTAGTCGTTCACACTGCAAGTTAGGCTAAAAGTTATATGCATACAGTATTGTCCCAGTGAAGTGCCATTCCCCAGAATACTGAAGTGTAAACATATATACATATCAGCCTGATACCAGTTGCTACTACTGCATTTAAGGCTGGACTTACATTATATCGCTATTGGCAGTATTTTCTCAGTCAATTCCATTCCTTAGAAAATAATATACTGCAACATACCTCTTTGCAGGTGAACCTGCCCGCTGTCCCCTGATCTGAAGTTTACCTCACTCCTCAGAATGGCCGAGAACAGCAAAATGAATCTTAGTTACGTCCGCTAAGATCATACAAAACTCAGGTAGATTCTTCTTCAAATTCTGCCTGAGAAGAAACAACACACTCCGGTGCTGTTTAAAATAACAAACTTTTGATTGAAGATATAAAAACTAAGTATAATCACCACAGTCCTCTCACACATCCTATCTATTAGTTGGGTGCAAGAGAATGACTGGGTGTGACGTAGAGGGGAGGAGCTATATAGCAGCTCTGCTTGGGTGATCCTCTTGCACTTCCTGTTGGGGAGGAGTTAATATCCCATAAGTAATGATGACCCGTGGACTGACTACACTTAACAGGAGAAAAATGATTTAATCAAATGCATTATCCCAAATATGAAACTGTCTGAAATAAGGAACGTTGAACATCCTGAGTCAAGGCAAATAAATGTTTGAATACATATATTTAGAACTTTATACAAAAGTGCCCAACCATAGCTTAGAGTGTCACAAAAATAAGACTTACTTACCCCAGGACACTCATCTACATGTAGTAGAAAGCCAAACCAGTACTGAAACGAGAATCAGTAGAGGTAATGGTATATATAAGAGTATATCGTCGATCTGAAAAGGGAGGTAAGAGATGAATCTCTACGACCGATAACAGAGAACCTATGAAATAGACCCCGTAGAAGGAGATCATTGAATTCAAATAGGCAATACTCTCCTCACATCCCTCTGACATTCACTGCACGCTGAGAGGAAAAACGGGCTCCAACCTGCTGCGGAGCGCATATCAACGTAGAATCTAGCACAAACTTACTTCACCACCTCCATAGGAGGCAAAGTTTGTATAACTGATTTGTGGGTGTGGTGAGGGGTGTATTTATAGGCATTTTGAGGTTTGGGAAACTTTGCCCCTCCTGGTAGGAATGTATATCCCATACGTCACTAGCTCATGGACTCTTGCTAATTACATGAAAGAAAACATAATTTATGCTTACCTGATAAATTCCTTTCTTCTGTTGTGTGATCAGTCCACGGGTCATCATTACTTCTGGGATATTATCTGCTCCCCTACAGGAAGTGCAAGAGGATTCACCCAGCAGAGTTGCTATATAGCTCCTCCCCTCTACGTCACCTCCAGTCATTCGACCAAAGACCAACGAGAAAGGAGAAACCAAGGGTGTAGTGGTGACTGAATTATAATTTAAAAAATATGCACCTGCCTTAAAAACAGGGCGGGCCGTGGACTGATCACACAACAGAAGAAAGGAATTTATCAGGTAAGCATAAATTATGTTTTCTTCTGTTATGTGTGATCAGTCCACGGGTCATCATTACTTCTGGGATACCAATACCAAAGCAAAAGTACACGGATGACGGGAGGGATAGGCAGGCTCATTATACAGAAGGAACCACTGCCTGAAGAACCTTTCTCCCAAAAATAGCCTCCGAAGAAGCAAAAGTGTCAAATTTGTAAAATTTGGAAAAAGTATGAAGCGAAGACCAAGTTGCAGCCTTGCAAATCTGTTCAACAGAGGCCTCATTCTTAAAGGCCCAAGTGGAAGCCACAGCTCTAGTGGAATGAGCTGTAATTCTTTCAGGAGGCTGCTGTCCAGCAGTCTCATAGGCTAAACGTATTAAGCTACGAAGCCAAAAAGAGAGAGAGGTAGCAGAAGCTTTTTGACCTCTCCTCTGTCCAGAATAAACGACAAACAGGGAAGAAGTTTGGCGAAAATCTTTAGTTGCCTGCAAGTAGAACTTGAGGGCACGAACTACATCCAGATTGTGTAGAAGACGTTCCTTCTTTGAAGAAGGATTTGGACACAAGGATGGAACAACAATCTCTTGATTGATATTCCTGTTAGTGACCACCTTAGGTAAGAACCCAGGTTTAGTACGCAGAACTACCTTGTCTGAGTGAAAGATCAGATAAGGAGAATCACAATGTAGGGCTGATAACTCAGAGACTCTTCGAGCCAAGGAAATAGCCATTAAAAATAGAACTTTCCAAGATAACAATTTTATATCAATGGAATGAAGGGGTTCAAACGGAACACCCTGTAAAACGTTAAGAACTAAGTTTAAACTCCATGGCGGAGCAACAGTTTTAAACACAGGCTTGATCCTAGTTAAAGCCTGACAAAAGGCTTGGATGTCTGAATTTTCTGACAGACGCCTGTGAAACAAGATGGACAGAGCTGAAATCTGTCCCTTTAATGAGCTAGCCGATAAACCCTTTTCTAAACCTTCTTGTAGAAAAGACAATATCCTAGGAATCCTAACCTTACTCCAGGAGTAATCTTTGGATTCACACCAGTATAGGTATTTACGCCATATTTTATGGTAAATCTTTCTGGTAACAGGCTTCCTAGCCTGTATCAGGGTATCAATAACCGACTCAGAAAACCCACGTTTTGATAAAATCAAGCGTTAAATTTCCAAGCAGTCAGCTTCAGAGAAGTTAGACTTTGATGTTTGAATGGACCCTGAATCAGAAGGTCCTGTCTTAGAGGTAGAGACCAAGGCGGACAGGATGACATGTCCACTAGATCTGCATACCAAGTCCTGCGCGGCCATGCAGGCGCTATTAGAATCACTGATGCTCTCTCCTGTTTGATTTTGGCAATCAATCGAGGAAGCAGTGGGAAGGGTGGAAACACATAAGCCATCCTGAAGTTCCAAGGTGCTGTCAAAGCATCTATCAGAACCGCTCCCGGATCCCTGGATCTGGATCCGTAGCGAGGAAGTTTGGCGTTCTGGCGAGACGCCATGAGATCTATCTCTGGTTTGCCCCAACGTCGAAGTATTTGGGCAAAGACCTCCGGATGAAGTTCCCACTCCCCCGGATGAAGAGTCTGGCGACTCAAGAAATCCGCCTCCCAGTTCTCCACTCCCGGGATGTGGATAGCTGATAGGTGGCAAGAGTGAGACTCTGCCCAGCGAATTATCTTTGATACTTCTATCATTGCTAGGGAGCTTCTTGTCCCTCCTTGATGGTTGATGTAAGCTACAGTCGTGATGTTGTCCGACTGAAACCTGATGAACCCCCGAGTCTTTAACTGGGGCCAAGCTAGAAGGGCATTGAGAACTGCTCTCAATTCCAGAATGTTTATTGGCAGGAGACTTTCCTCCTGACTCCATTGTCCCTGAGCCTTCAGAGAATTCCAGACAGCGCCCCAACCTAGAAGGCTGGCGTCTGTTGTAACAATTGCCAAGTCCGGCCTGCTGAACGGCATCCCCCTGGACAGATGTGGCCGAGAAAGCCACCATAGAAGAGAGTTTCTGGTCTCTTGATCCAGATTCAGAGTGGGGGACAAATCTGAGTAATCCCCATTCCACTGACTCAGCATGCACAATTGCAGCGGTCTGAGATGTAGGCGTGCAAAGGGAACTATGTCCATTGCTGCTACCATTAAGCCGATCACCTCCATGCATTGAGCTACTGACGGGAGTTGAATGGAATGAAGGACACGGCATGCATTTAGAAGCTTTGTTAATCTGTCTTCTGTCAGATAAATCTTCATTTCTACAGAATCTATAAGAGTCCCCAAGAATGGAACTCTTGTGAGAGGAAAGAGAGAACTCTTCTTTTCGTTCACTTTCCATCCATGCGACCTTAGAAATGCCAGAACTAACTCTGTATGAGACTTGGCAGTTTGAAAGCTTGAAGCTTGTATCAGAATGTCGTCTAGGTACGGAGCTACCGAAATTCCTCGCGGTCTTAGTACCGCCAGAAGGGCACCCAGAACCTTTGTAAAGATTCTTGGAGCCGTAGCCAATCCGAATGGAAGGGCTACAAACTGGTAATGCCTGTTTAAGAAGGCAAACCTTAGATACCGGTAATGATCTTTGTGAATCGGTATGTGAAGGTAAGCATCCTTTAAATCCACTGTGGTCATGTACTGACCCTCTTGGATCATGGGTAAGATTGTCCGAATAGTTTCCATTTTGAACGATGGAACTCTTAGGAATTTGTTTAGGATCTTTAAATCCAAGATTGGCCTGAAAGTTCCCTCTTTTTTGGGAACCACAAACAGGTTTGAGTAAAACCCTTGTCCTTGTTCCGACCGCGGAACCGGACGGATCACTCCCATTAATAATAGATCTTGTACACAGCGTAGAAACGCGTCTTTCTTTATTTGGTTTGTTGACAACCTTGACAGATGAAATCTCCCTCTTGGGGGAGAGGATTTGAAGTCTAGAAGGTATCCCTGAGATATGATCTCTAGCGCCCAGGGATCCTGGACATCTCTTGCCCAAGCCTGGGCGAAGAGAGAGAGTCTGCCCCCCACTAGATCCGGTCCCGGATCGGGGGCCCTCGGTTCATGCTGTCTTTGGGACAGCAGCAGGTTTACTGGCCTGCTTGCCCTTGTTCCAGGACTGATTAGGCTTCCAGCCTTGTCTGTAACGAGCAACAGCTCCTCCCTGTTTTGGTGCAGTGGAAGTTGGCGCTGCTCCTGCTTTGAAATTCCGAAAGGGACGAAAATTAGACTGTCTAGCCTTAGCTTTGGCTTTGTCTTGAGGTAGAGCGTGGCCCTTACCTCCTGTAATGTCAGCAATAATTTCTTTCAAACCGGGCCCAAATAAAGTTTGCCCCTTGAAAGGTATACTAAGTAATTTGGACTTAGAAGTTACATCAGCCGACCAGGATTTTAGCCACAGCGCTCTGCGTGCCTGAATGGCGAATCCTGAATTCTTAGCCGTAAGTTTGGTTAAATGTACTACGGCCTCCGAAATGAATGAATTAGCTAGTTTAAGGACTCTAAGCCTGTCCGTAATGTCGTCCAGCGTAGCTGAACTAAGGTTCTCTTCCAGAGACTCAATCCAAAATGCTGCCGCAGCCGTGATCGGCGCGATGCATGCAAGGGGTTGTAATATAAAACCTTGTTGAATAAACATTTTCTTAAGGTAACCCTCTAATTTTTTATCCATAGGATCTGAAAAAGCACAGCTATCCTCCACCGGGATAGTGGTACGCTTAGCTAAAGTAGAAACTGCTCCCTCCACCTTAGGGACCGTTTGCCATAAGTCCCGTGTGGTGGCGTCTATTGGAAACATCTTTCTAAATATTGGAGGGGGTGAGAACGGCACACCGGGTCTATCCCACTCCTTAGTAACAATTTCAGTTAATCTCTTAGGTATAGGAAAAACGTCAGTACTCGCCGGTACCGCAAAGTATTTATCCAACCTACACATTTTCTCTGGTATTGCAACAGCGTTACAATCGTTGAGAGCTGCTAAGACCTCCCCTAGTAATACACGGAGGTTTTCCAATTTAAATTTAAAATTTGAAATATCTGAATCCAATCTGTTTGGATCAGAACCGTCACCTACAGAATGAAGCTCTCCGTCCTCATGCTCTGCAAGCTGTGACGCAGTATCAGACATGGCCCTAGAATTATCAGCGCACTCTGTTCTCACCCCAGAGTGATCACGCTTGCCTCTTAGTTCTGGTAATTTAGCCAAAACTTCAGTCATAACAGTAGCCATATCTTGTAATGTTATCTGTAATGGCTGCCCAGATGTACTAGGCGCCATAATATCACGCACCTCCCGGGCGGGAGATGCAGGTACTGACACGTGAGGCGAGTTAGTCGGCATAACTCTCCCCTCGCTGTTTGGTGAAATTTGTTCAATTTGTACAGATTGGCTTTTATTTAAGGTAGCATCAATACAGTTAGTACATAAATTTCTATTGGGCTCCACCTTGGCATTGGAACAAATGACACAGGTATCTTCCTCTGAATCAGACATGTTTAACACACTAGCAATAAACATGCAACTCGGTTACAATTTTATTTAATAAAAACGTACTGTGCCTCAAGAAGCACTAAACGATTAAATGACAGTTGAAATAATGAACTGAAAAACAGTTATAGCATCACTCTTAACAAACAACACAACTTTTTAGCAAAGGTTTGTTCCCATTAGTAAAATAACACTAATTAAATTTTTAAACAACGTTTTAAATCACAGTCACTATATAAGTCTCACAGCTCTGCTGAGAGAATCTACCTCCCTTCAAAGAAGTTTGAAGACCCCTGAGTTCTGTTAGAGATGAACCGGATCATGCAGAAAAACTGACTGGAAATTTTTGATGCGTAGCAAAGAGCGCCAAAAACGGCCCCTCCCTCTCACACACAGCAGTGAGAGAGAAACGAAACTGTCATAATTAACACAAGCAAACTGCCAAGTGGAAAATAATGCCCAAATACTTATTCACTCAGTACCTCATTAATGCAAACGATTCTACATTCCAGCAAAAACGTTTAACATGAAAAATACCTAATAAAAGGTTTAATGTACTTTTACAGAGTAATTCCGGTGAAATACCATCCCCAGAATACTAAAGTGTAGAGTATACATACATGTTCATTATAACGGTATGGCAGGATTTTTTCATCAATTCCATTCAGAAAATAACAACTGCGACATACCTCAATGCAGATTCAACTGCCCGCTGTCCCCTGATCTGAAGCTTTTACCTCCCTCAGATGGCCGAGAAACAGCAATATGATCTTAACTACTCCGGTTAAAATCATAAGAAAAACTCTGGTAGATTCTTCTTCAAACTCTGCCAGAGAGGTAATAACACGCTCCGGTGCTATTGTAAAATAACAAACTTTTGATTGAAGTTCTAAAAACTAAGTATAATCACCATAGTCCTCTCACACCTCCTATCTAGTCTTTGGGTGCAAGAGAATGACTGGAGGTGACGTAGAGGGGAGGAGCTATATAGCAACTCTGCTGGGTGAATCCTCTTGCACTTCCTGTAGGGGAGCAGATAATATCCCAGAAGTAATGATGACCCGTGGACTGATCACACATAACAGAAGAAAGACATTTTCCGCTGAGAAAATTATCCACCACCCAAATTATAAGTTTATTCTTTTAATGACAAGAAAAAATTAAAACATCAGAAGAAGAATGAAACTGAACCAGCTGCCTGAAGAACTTTTCTACCAAAAACTGCTTCTGAAGAAGCAAATACATAAAAACGGTAGAATTTAGTAAATGTATGCAAAGAGGACCAAGTTGCCGCTTTGCAAATCTGATCAACTGAAGCTTCATTCTTAAAAGCCAACAAAGTTGAGACTGATCTAGTAGAATGAGCTGTAATTCTGAGGCGGGGTCTTACCCGACTCCAAATAAGCTTGATGAATCAAAAGCTTTAACCAAGAAGCCAAGGAAATAGCAGAAGCCTTCTGACCTTTCCAAGGACCAGAAAATATTACAAATACACTAAAAGTCTTCCTGATATCTTTAGTAGCTTCAACATAATATTTCAAAGCTCTTACCACAGCCAAAGAATGTAAAGATTTTTCCAAAGAATTCTTAGGATTCGGACACAAGGAAGGGACAAAAATTTCTCTACTAATGTTAGAATTCACAACCTTAGGTAAAAATTGAAAAGAAGTCAGCAAAACCGCCTTATCCTGATGAAAAATCAGAAAAGGAGACTCACAAGAAAAAGCAGATAGCTCAGAAACTTGTCTAGCAGAAGAGATGGACAAAAGGAACAACACTTTCCAAGAAAGTAGTTTAATGTCCAAAGAATGCATAGGCTCAAATGGAGGAGCCTGTAACGCCAAACTCAAAATCAAATTAAGACTCCAAGGAGGAGAAATTGATTTAATGACAGGCTTAATACGAACTAAAGCCTGTACAAAACAGTGAATATCAGGAAGTTTAGCAATCTTTCTGTGAAATTAAACAGAAAGAGCAGAGATTTGTCCCTTCAAAGAACTTGCAGACAAACCTTTATCCAAACCATCCTGAAGAAACTGTAAAATTCTAGGAATTCTAAAAGAATGCCAAGAGAATTTATGAGAACAACACCATGAAATGTAAGTCTTCCAAACTCGATAATAAATCTTTCTAGAGACAAATTTACAAGCTTGTAACATAGTATTAATCACTGAGTCAGAGAAACCTCTATGACTTAGCACTAAGCGTTCAATTTCCATACCTTCAAATTTAATGATTTGAGAACCTGATGGAAAAATGGACCTTGAGACAGTAGGTCCGGCCTTAATGGCAGTGGCCAAGGTTGGCAACTGGACATCCGAACAAGATCTGCATACCAAAACCAGCGTGGCCATACTGGAGCCACCAGCAACACAAACGATTGTTCCATGATTATTTTGGAGATCACTCTTGGAAGAAGAACTAGAGGCGGAAAGATGTAAGCAGGTTGATAACACCATGGAAGTGTCAGCGCATCCACTGATTCCGCCTGAACATCCTTGGACCTGGACAGGTATCTGGGAAGTTTCTGGTTTAGATGAGAGGCCATCACATCTATCTCTGTAAGACCCCACATCTGAACAATCTGAGAAAACACAGCTGGATGGAGAGACCACACCCCTGGATGTAAAGTCTGACGGCTGAGATAATCTGCCTCCCAATTGTCTACACCTGGGATATGCACCGCAGATATTAGACAGGAGCTGGATTCCACCCAAGCAAGTATCCGAGATACTTCTTTCATGGCTTGGGGACTGTGAGTCCCACCCTGATGATTGACATATGCCACAGTTGTGATATTGTCTGTCTGAAAGCAAATGAATGGTTCTCTCTTCAACAGAGGCCAAAACTGAAGAGCTCTGAGAATTGCACAGACTTCTAAAATATTGATTTGTAATCTCGCCTCTTGAGATTTCCAAACCCCTTGTGCTGTCAAAGATCCCCAAACAGCTCCCCAACCTAAAAGACTTGCATCTGTAGTTATCACAGTCCAGGTTGGCCGAACAAAAGAAGCCCCTTGAACTAAACGCTGGTGATTTAACCACCACGTCAGAGAGAGTGTCGTACATTGGGATTTAAGGATATTGTGATATCTTTGTATAATCCCTGCACCATTGATTCAGCATACAAAGCTGGAGAGGTCTCATGAAAAAAACATAATTTATGTAAGAACTTACCCGATAAATTCATTTCTTTCATGTTAGCAAGAGTCCATGAGCTAGTGACGTATGGGATATACATTCCTACCAGGAGGGGCAAAGTTTCCCAAACCTCAAAATGCCTATAAATACACCCCTCACCACACCCACAATTCAGTTTAACGAATAGCCAAGAAGTGGGGTGATAAGAAAGGAGAGAAAGCATCAAAAATAAGGAATTGGAATAATTGTGCTTTATAAAAAAAATCATAACCACCACAAAAAAGGGTGGGCCTCATGGACTCTTGCTAATATGAAAGAAATGAATTTATCAGGCAAGTTCTTACATAAATTATGTTTTCTTTCATGTAATTAGCAAGAAACCATGAGCTAGTGACGTATGGGATATAAAATACCCAAGATGTGGAACTTCCACGCAAGAGTCACTAGAGAGGGAGGGATAAAATAAAGACAGCCAATTCCGCTGAAAAATAATCCACAACCCAAAACAAAAGTTTTAATCTTAATAATGAAAAAAACTGAAATTATAAGCAGAAGAATCAAACTGAAACAGCTGCCTGAAGTACTTTTCTACCAAAAACTGCTTCAGAAGAAGAGAAAACATCAAAATGGTAGAATTTAGTAAAAGTATGCAAAGAAGACCAAGTTGCTGCTTTGCAAATCTGATCAACAGAAGTTTCATTCCTAAACGCCCAGGAAGTAGAAACTGACCTAGTAGAATGAGCCGTAATCCTTTGAGGCGGAGTTTTAGCCGACTCGACATAAGCATGATGAATCAAAGACTTTAACCAAGACGCCAAAGAAATGGCGGAGTCCTTCTGACCTTTCCTGGAACCAGAAAAGATAAATAGACTAGAAGTCTTTCTAAAATCTTTAGTAGCTTCAACATAATATTTTAAAGCTCTTACTACATCCAAAGAATGTAAAGATCTCTCCAGAGAATTCTTAGGATTAGGACATAATGAAGGAACAACAATTTCTCTACTAATGTTGTTAGAACTCACAATCTTAGGTAAAAATTTAAATGAAGTCCGCAACACCGCCTTATCCTGATGAAAAATCAGAAAAGGAGATTCACAAGAAAGACCAGATAACTCAGAAACTCTTCTAGCAGAAGAGATGGCCAAAAGGAACAGGACTTTCCAAGAAAGTAATTTAATATCCAGAGAATGCATAGGTTCAAACGGAGGAGCTTGTAAAGCCCTCAGAACCAAATTAAGACTCCAAGGAGGAGAAATTGACTTAATGACAGGTTTTATACGAACCAAAGCCTGTACAAAACTGAATATCAGGAATATTAGCAATCTTTCTGTGAAAAAGAACAGAAAGAGCAGAAATTTGTCCTTTCAAGGAACTTGCAGACAAACCTTTATCCAAACCATCCTGAAGAAACTGTAAAATTCTAGGAATTCTAAAAGAATGCCAGGAGAATTTATGAGAAGAACACCAAGAAATTTAAGTCTTCCAGACTCGATAATAAATCTTCCTAGACACAGATTTACGAGCCTGTAACATAGTATTAATTACTGAGTCAGAGAAACCTCTATGACTAAGAATCAAGCGTTCAATTTCCATACCTTCAAATTTAATGATTTGAGATCCTGATGGAAAAAAGGGCCTTGAGATAGAAGGTCTGCTCTTAACGGAAGAGTCCAAGGTTGGCAAGTGGCCATCCGAAAGAGATCCGCATACCAAAACCTGTGAGGCCATGCTGGAGCCACCAGCAGTACAAACGAATGTTCCATTAGAATTTTGGAAATCACCTTTGGAAGAAGAACTAGAGGCGGAAAGATATAGGCAGGATGATAATTCCAGGGAAGGGACAATGCGTCCACTGCCTCCGCCCGAGGATCCCTGGATCTGGATAGATACCTGGGAAGTTTCTTGTTTAGATGAGAAGCCATCAGATCTATTTCTGGAAGTCCCCAGATTTGAACAATCTGAAGAAATACCTCTGAGTGAAGAGACCATTCGCCCGGATGTAACGTCTGGCGACTGAGATAATCCGCTTCCCAATTGTCTACACCTGGGATGTGAACCGCAGAGATTAGACAGGAGCTGGATTCCGACCATACAAGTATCTCAGATACTTCTCTCATAGCCTGAGGACTGTGAGTCCCCCCTTGATGATTGACATATGCCACGGTTGTGACATTGTCTGTCTGAAAACAAATGAACGATTCTCTCTTCAGAAGAGGCCAGAACTGAAGAGCTCTGAAAATCGCACGGAGTTCCAAAATGTTGATCGGTAATCTCGCCTCCTGAGATTCCCAAACCCCCTGCGCTGTCAGAGATCCCCATACAGCTCCCCAACCTAAAAGACTTGCATCTGTTGAGATCACAGTCCAGGTTGGACGAACAAAAGAAGCCCCTTGGACTAAACGATGGTGATCTATCCACCACGTCAGAGAGTGTCGTACATTTGGATTTAAGGATATTGTGATATCTTTGTATAATCCCTGCACCACTGGTTCAGCATACAAAGCTGAAGAGGTCGCATGTGAAAACGAGCAAAGGGGATCGCGTCCGATGAAGCAGTCATGAGACCTAGAATTTCCATGCACAAAGCTACCGAAGGGAATGATTGAGACTGAAGGTTTCGACAAGCTGAAACCAATTTCAGACGTCGCTTTTCTGTTAGAGACAAAGTCATGGACACTGAATCTATTTGGAAACCTAAAAAGGTTACCTTTGTCTGAGGAATCAAGGAACTCTTTGGTAAATTGATCCTCCAACCATGTCTTTGAAGAAACGACACAAGTCTATTCGTATGAGATTCTGCAGAATGTGAAGACTGAGCAAGTACCAAGATATCGTCCAAATAAGGAAATACTGCAATACCCTGTTCTCTGATTACAGATAGAAGGGCACCGAGAACCTTTGAAAAGATCCTTGGAGCTGTTGCTAGGCCAAACGGAAGGGCCACAAACTGGTAATGCTTGTCTAGAAAAGAGAATCTCAGAAACTGATCTGGATGAAACGAAATATGAAGATATGCATCCTGTAAATCTATTGTGGACATATAATGCCCTTGCTGAACAAAAGGCAGAATAGTCTTTATAGTTACCATTTTGAATGTTGGTATCCTTACATAACTATTCAATATCTTTAGATCCAGAACTGGTCTGAAGGAATTTTCCTTCTTTGGAACGATGAATAGATTTGAGTAAAACCCCAGACCCTGTTCCAGAACTGGAACTGGCACAATTACTCCAGCCAACTCTAGATCTGAAACACATTTCAGAAATGCCTGAGCCTTCACTGGGTTTATTGGAATGCGAGAGAGAAAAAATCTTCTCGCAGGCAGCCTTACCTTGAAACCTATTCTGTACCCTTGTGAAACAATGTTCTGAATCCAAAGACTGTGAATCGAATTGATCCAAATATCTTTGAAAAATCGTAACCTGCCCCCTACCAGCTGAGCTGGAATGAGGGCCGCACCTTCATGTGGACTTGGGAGCTTATTCTGACGAAAGGAACGAAAACGATTAGCAGCCCTGTATTTACCTTTAGATTTTTTGTCCTGAGGCAAAAAAGTTCCTTTCCCCCCCAGTAACAGTTGAAATAATAGAATCCAACTGAGAACCAAATAATTTATTACCTTGGAAAGAAAGAGAAAGCAAAGTTGACTTAGAAGACATATCTGCATTCCAAGTTTTAAGCCATAAAGCTTTTCTGGCTAAAATAGCTAAAGACATATACCTGACATCAATTCTAATGATATCAAAGACGGCTTAACAAATAAAGTTATTAGCATGTTGAAGAAGTTTAACAATGCTATGAGTATTATGGTCTGGTATTATGGTTGCGCTAAAGCCTCCAACCAGAAAGTGGAAGCGGCAGCAACATCAGCCAAAGAAAACATAATTTATGCTTACCTGATAAATTTATTTCTCTTGTAGTGTGTTCAGTCCACGGATCATCCATTACTTATGGAATATATTCTCTCCCTAACAGGAAATTGCAAGAGGATCACCCAGCAGAGCTGCTACATAGCTCCTCCCCTCACATGTCATATTCAGTCATTCGACCAAAACAAGACGAGAAAGGAGGAACCATAGGGTGCAGTGGTGACTGAAGTTTTAATTAAAATTTAGATCTGCCGTAAAGAGACAGGGCGGGCCGTGGACTGAACACACTACAAGAGAAATAAATTTATCAGGTAAGCATAAATTATGTTTTCTCTTGTTAAGTGTGTTCAGTCCACGGATCATCCATTACTTATGGGATACCAATACCAAAGCCAAGTACACGGATGATGGGAGGGTCAAGGCAGGAACTTAAACGGAAGGAACCACTGCCTGTAGAACCTTTCTCCCAAAAACAGCCTCCGAAGAAGCAAAAGTGTCAAATTTGTAAAATTTCGAAAAAGTGTGAAGCGAAGACCAAGTTGCAGCCTTGCAAATCTGTTCAACAGAGGCCTCATTCTTAAAGGCCCAGGTGGAAGCCACAGCTCTAGTGGAATGAGCTGTAATTCTTTCAGGGGGCTGCTGTCCAGCAGTCTCATAGGCTAAACGTATTATGCTACGAAGCCAAAAGGAGAGAGAGGTAGCCGAAGCTTTTTGACCTCTCCTCTGTCCAGAGTAAACGACAGAGAAGTTTGACGAAAATCTTTAGTTGCCTGTAAATAGAATTTCAGGGCACGGACTACATCCAGATTATGCAAAAGTCGTTCCTTCCTTGAAGAAGGATTAGGACATAAAGAAGGAACAACAATCTCCTGATTGATATTCCTGTTAGAGACTACCTTAGGTAAAAACCCAGGTTTAGTACGCAGAACTACCTTGTCTGAATGGAAAATCAGATAAGGAGAATCACAGTGTAAGGCAGACAATTCCAAGACTCTTCGAGCCGAGGAAATAGCCATTAAAAATAGAACTTTCCAAGACAAAAGTTTAATATCAACAGAATGAAGGGGTTCAAACGGAACACCTTGAAGAACTTTAAGAACCAAGTTTAAGCTCCAAGGAGGAGCAACAGTTTTAAACACAGGCTTAATCCTAGCTAAAGCTTGACAAAATGCCTGGACGTCTGGAACTTCTGCCAGACGCTTGTGCAAAAGAATAGACAGAGCAGAAATCTGTCCCTTTAAAGAACTAGCTGATAAGCCTTTTTCCAAGCCCTCTTGGAGAAAAGACAATATCCTTGGAATCCTAACCTTACTCCATGAGTAACTCTTGGATTCGCACCAATACAGGTATTTACGCCATATCTTATGGTAGATTTTTCTGGTAACAGGCTTTCGTGCCTGTATCAAGGAAACAATATCTGACTCGGAGAAGCCACGCTTTGATAGAATCAAGCGTTCAATCTCCACGCAGTCAGTCTCAGAGAAATTAGACTTGGATGATTGAAAGGACCTTGTATTAGAAGGTCTTTCCTCAAAGGTAGAGTCCATGATCTTTGTGAATCGGTATGTGAAGATAGGCATCTTTTAAATCCACCGTGGTCATGTACTGACCCTCTTGGATCATGGGTAGAATAGTCCGAATAGTTTCCATTTTGAATGATGGAACTCTTAGGAATTTGTTTAAAATCTTTAGGTCTAATATTGGCCTGAAGGTACCCTCTTTCTTGGGAACCACGAATAGATTTGAGTAAAATCCCTGTCCTTGTTCCGTCCGCGGAACTGGGTGGATCACTCCCATTACTAGGAGGTCTTGTACGCAACATAGGAATGCCTCTTTCTTTATTTGGTTTTCTGATAACCTTGAAAGATGAAATCTCCCTAGAGGAGGAGAAGCCTTGAAGTCCAGAAGATATCCCTGAGATATGATCTCCAACGCCCAGGGATCCTGGACATCTCTTGCCCACGCCTGGGCGAAGAGAGAAAGTCTGCCCCCCACTAGATCCGTTTCCGGATAGGGGGCCCTCCCTTCATGCTGTCTTAGGGGCAGTAGCAGGTTTTCTGGCCTGCTTGCCCTTGTTCCAGGCCTGGTTAGTTTTCCAGGCTTGTCTGTAGCGAGCAACGGTTCCTTCCTGTTTTGGGGCGGAGGAAGTTGACGTTGCTCCTGCCTTGAAGTTTCGAAAGGCACGAAAATTAGACTGTTTGGCCTTTGATTTGGCCTTGTCCTGAGGAAGAGTATGACCCTTACCTCCAGTAATGTCAGCGATAATTTCTTTCAAGCCGGGCCCGAATAAGGTTTGCCCCTTGAAAGGAATGTTAAAGGGACACTCAGGTTAAATTAAATTTTCATGATTCAGATACAGCATGTAATTTTAAACAACTTTCCAATTTACTTCCATTAAAAAAAATGTGCACAGTCTTTTATATTTACAATTTTTGATTCACCAGATCCTACTGAGCATGTGCAAGAATTCACAGACTATACGTATATGCATTTGTGATTGGCTGATTGCTCTCACATGGTACAAGGGGAGTGGAAATAGACATAACTTTGAAATTTGTTATAAAAAAAAAATCTACTACTCATTTGAAGTTCAGACTAAGTGCTATTGCATTGTCTTGTTATATTGCATTTTTTGATTATGCAAATCTAATGTGTTGACTGGTCCTTTAAGTAATTTAGATTTAGAAGTCACATCAGCTGACCAGGATTTAAGCCATAACGCTCTGCGCGCTTGAATGGCAAAACCGGAATTCTTAGCCGTTAGTTTAGTTAAATGTACAATGGCATCAGAAACAAATGCATTTGCTAGCTTAAGTGCTTTAAGCTTGTCCATAATTTCATCCAATGGGGCTGAGTGAATGGCATCTTCTAGAGACTCAAACCTAAATGCCGCAGCAGCAGTGACAGGCGCAATGCATGCAAGGGGCTGTAAGATAAAACCTTGTTGAATAAACATTTTCTTAAGGTAGCCCTCCAATTTTTTATCCATTGGATCCGAAAAAGCGCAACTATCTTCCACCGGGATAGTGGTACGCTTAGCTAAAGTAGAAACTGCTCCCTCCACCTTAGGGACCGTCTGCCATAAGTCCCGTGTAGTGGCGTCTATTGGAAACATTTTTCTAAATATAGGAGGTGGTGAAAAAGGCACACCAGGTCTATCCCACTCCTTGCTAATAATTTCTGTAAGCCTTTTAGGAATAGGAAAAACGTCGGTACACACAGGTACTGCATAGTATCTATCCAGCCTACATAATTTCTCTGGAATCGCAACTGTGTTACAGTCATTCAGAGCCGCTAAAACCTCCCCTAGCAATACACGGACGTTCTCAAGCTTAAATTTAAAATTAGAGATCTCTGAATCAGGTTTCCTTGGATCAGATCCGTCACCTACAGAATGAAGCTCTCCGTCCTCATGTTCTGCAAACTGTGACGCAGTATCGGACATGGCTCTCGAAACACCAGCGCGCTCTATTCTTACCCCAGAGCGGTCGCGCTTGCCTCTTAATTCTGGCAATTTAGATAATACTTCTGTCAGGGTATTATTCATAATATTAGCCATGTCTTGTAATGTGATTTGTATGGCCGTCCCTGATGCACTTGGCGCCACAATATCACGCGCCTCCTGAGCGGGAGGCGAAGGTACTGACACGTGAGGAGAGTTAGTCGGCATAACTTCCCCCTCGTTGTCTGGTGATAACTCCTTTATAAATAAAGACTGACCTTTATTATTTAAAGTGAAATCAATACATTTGGTACACAAATTTCTGTGGGGCTCCACAGTGGCCTTTAAACATAGTGAACAAACAGGTTCATCTGTGTCAGACATGTTTAAACAGACTAGCAATAAGACTAGCAGAGTTGGAAAACACTGTAAATAATTTTACAAGCAATAAAGAAAAACGACACTGTGCCTTTAAGAAGCACAGAAAACTGTCACAGTTGAAATAACAATGAACCAAATCAGTTATGGCAATTAAATTTTTACAGTAAATGTATTAAGTTAGCAGAGCATTGCACCCACTTGCAAATGGATGATTAACCCTCTACAAACCAAACTGTTTTTATATGCAAAAAAACTTGTATTTAAATACAGTCAAAACCACTGTCACAGGTCTGCTGTGACTGATTACCTCCCTCAAAATGACTTTTGAAGTCCCTTAAGCTGTCTGGAGACGATCCGTGTCAAGCAGAATGAATTAAGGAAGACAGAGCCTAAATTTTTGCTGAGTCAAAAGAGCGCTAAAATAGGCCCCTCCTACTCAATATAACAATATTGGGAGTTTCAGTTAACGGTTTCTATGCATAAATAATATCAGCCATGTGGAAAAATTTTATGCCCCAATAAATTTATCACCAAAGTACCTCACAAAACGATTAAAACATGCCAGCAAAATTGTTTTAAACATCCCTTTCTTAAGGAACATGTATCTCTATAGAAAAGCCTGACAGTCATCCTACTGCATTAAAGGCTTATAACATCACTTCAGTATTAATAGCATTTTCTCAGTCAAATTCCATTACTTATAAAATTACTTTACTGTATATATGTAAAACAGCCTGTTAACAGTCGCTCTCACTGTATTAAAGGCTCTTACTTACATTACATCGGTATCAGCAGTATTTTCTTAGTCAATTCCATTCCTTAGAAAAAACATAATTTATGCTTACCTGATAAATTCCTTTCTCCTGTAGTGTGGTCAGTCCACGGGTCATCATTACTTCTGGGATATTAACTCCTCCCCAACAGTTAGTGCAAGAGGATCACCCAGCAGAGCTGCTATATAGCTCCTCCCCTCTACGTCACACCCAGTCATTCGACCGAGAACCAACGAGAAAGGAGAAGCCAAAGGGTGCAGTGGTGACTGGAGTATAATTTAAAAATTTAGACCTGCCATAAAAAACAGGGCGGGCCGTGGACTGACCACACAACAGGAGAAAACATAATTTATGCTTACCTGATAAATTCCTTTCTCCTGTAAAGTGTGGTCAGTCCACGGGTCATCATTACTTCTGGGATACCAATACCAAAGCTAAAGTACACGGATGACGGGAGGGACAGGCAGGATCTTTATAAGGAAGGAACCACTGCCTGAAGAACCTTTCTCCCAAAAACAGCCTCCGAAGAAGCAAAAGTGTCAAATTTGTAAAATTTGGAAAAAGTATGAAGAGAAGACCAAGTTGCAGCCTTGCAAATCTGTTCAACAGAGGCATCATTCTTAAAGGCCCAAGTGGAAGCCACAGCTCTAGTAGAATGAGCTGTAATTCTTTCAGGAGGCTGCTGTCCAGCAGTCTCATAAGCTAAACGTATTATGCTACGAAGCCAAAAAGAGAGAGAGGTAGCAGAAGCTTTTTGACCTCTCCTCTGACCAGAATAAATGACAAACCGAGAAGACGTTTGTCGAAAATCTTTAGTTGCCTGTAAATAAAATTTCAGGGCACGGACTACATCTAGATTGTGTAGAAGACGTTCCTTCTTTGAAGAAGGATTAGGACACAAAGATGGAACAACAATCTCTTGATTGATATTCCTGTTAGTGACCACCTTAGGTAAGAACCCAGGTTTAGTATGCAGAACTACCTTGTCTGAATGAAAAATCAGATAAGGAGAATCACAATGTAAATCAGATAACTCAGAGACTCTACGAGCCGAGGAAATAGCCATTAAAAACAGAACTTTCCAAGACAACAATTTGATATCAATGGAATGGAGGGGTTCAAACGGAACACCCTGTAAAACGTTAAGAACTAAGTTTAAACTCCATGGTGGAGCAACAGTTTTAAACACAGGCTTAATCCTGGCCAAAGCCTGACAAAAAGCCTGAACGTCTGGAACTTCTGACAGACGTTTGTGTAAAAGAATGGACAGAGCTGAGATCTGTCCCTTTAAGGAACTAGCGGATAAACCCTTTTCTAAACCTTCTTGTAGAAAAGACAATATCCTAGGAATCCTAACCCTACTCCATGAGTAACTTTTGGATTCGCACCAATATAAGTATTTACGCCATATTTTATGGTAAATCTTTCTGGTAACAGGCTTCCTAGCCTGTATTAAGGTATCAATTACTGACTCAGAAAATACACGTTTTGATAAAATCAAGCGTTCAATTTCCAGGCAGTCAGCTTCAGAGAAATTAGATTTTGATGTTTGAAGGGACCCTGGATCAGAAGGTCCTGTCTCAGAGGCAGAGACCAAGGTGGGCAGGATGACATGTCCACTAGATCTGCATACCAGGTCCTGCGTGGCCACGCAGGCGCTATTAGAATCACCGATGCTCTCTCCTGTTTGATCCTGGCAATCAATCGAGGAAGCATCGGGAAGGGTGGAAACACATAAGCCATCCCGAAGGTCCAAGGTGCTGTCAAAGCATCTACCAGGACCGCTCCCGGATCCCTGGATCTGGACCCGTAACAAGGAAGCTTGGCGTTCTGTCGAGACGCCATGAGATCTATCTCTGGTTTGCCCCAACGTCGAAGTATTTGCGCAAAGACCTCCGGATGAAGTTCCCACTCCCCCGGATGAAAAGTCTGACGACTTAGAAAATCCGCCTCCCAGTTCTCCACTCCCGGGATGTGGATTGCTGATAGGTGGCAAGAGTGAGACTCTGCCCAGCGAATTATCTTTGATACTTCCATCATCGCTAGGGAGCTTCTCGTCCCTCCTTGATGGTTGATGTAAGCTACAGTCGTGATGTTGTCCGACTGAAACCTGATGAACCCCCGAGTTGTTAACTGGGGCCAAGCCAGAAGGGCATTGAGAACTGCTCTCAATTCCAGAATGTTTATTGGCAGGAGACTCTCCTCCTGATTCCATTGTCCCTGAGCCTTCAGAGAATTTCAGACAGCGCCCCAACCTAGTAGGCTGGCGTCTGTTACAATTGTCCAATCTGGCCTGCTGAATGGCATCCCCCTGGACAGATGTGGCCGAGAAAGCCACCATAGAAGAGAATTTCTGGTCTCTTGATCCAGATTCAGAGTAGGGGACAAATCTGAGTAATCCCCATTCCACTGACTTAGCATGCACAATTGCAGCGGTCTGAGATGTAAGCGTGCAAAGGGTACTATGTCCATTGCCGCTACCATTAAGCCGATCACCTCCATGCATTGAGCCACTGACGGGTGTTGAATGGAATGAAGGACACGGCAAGCATTTTGAAGCTTTGTTAACCTGTCTTCTGTCCGGTAGATCTTCATTTCTACAGAATCAATAAGAGTCCCCAAGAAGGGAACTCTTGTGAGTGGAAAGAGAGAACTCTTCTTTTCGTTCACCTTCCACCCATGCGACCTTAGAAATGCCAGTACTAACTCTGTATGAGACTTGGCAGTTTGAAAGCTTGAAGCTTGTATCAGAATGTCGTCTAGGTACGGAGCTACCGAAATTCCTTGCGGTCTTAGTACCGCCAGAAGAGCACCCAGAACCTTTGTGAAGATTCTTGGAGCCGTAGCCAATCCGAATGGAAGAGCTACAAACTGGTAATGCCTGTCTAGGAAGGCAAACCTTAGATACCGGTAATGATCTCTTTCTTTATTTGGTTTGTTGACAACCTTGACAGATGAAATCTCCCTTTTGGGGGAGAGGATTTGAAGTCCAGAAGATATCCCTGAGATATGATCTCTAACGCCCAGGGATCCTGGACATCTCTTGCCCCAGCCTGGGCGAAGAGAGAAAGTCTGCCCCCCACTAGATCCGTTCCCGGATCGGGGGCCCTCAATTCATGCTGTCTTAGGGGCAGCAGCAGGTTTCCTGGCCTGCTTGCCCTTGTTCCAGGACTGGTTAGGTCTCCAGCCTTGTCTGTAGCGAGCAACAGCTCCTTCCTGTTTTGGTGCAGAGGAAGTTGATGCTGCTCCTGCCTTGAAATTACGAAACGAGCGAAAATTAGACTGTCTAGCCCTAGGTTTGGCTCTGTCTTGAGGCAAGGCATGGCCTTTACCTCCTGTAATGTCAGCGATAATTTCTTTCAAACCGGGCCCGAATAAGGTCTGCCCTTTGAAAGGTATGTTAAGTAATTTAGATTTAGAAGTAACGTCAGCTGACCAGGATTTTAGCCACAGTGCTCTGCGTGCCTGAATGGCGAATCCGGAATTCTTAGCCGTAAGTTTAGTTAAATGTACTACGGCATCTGAAACAAATGAATTAGCTAGCTTAAGTGTTTTAAGCTTGTTTGAAATCTCATCTATAGTTATTGAGTCAAGAGTCTCTTCCAGGGACTCGGACCAAAAAGCGGCCGCGGCCGTGACAGACGCAATACATGCAAGGGGTTGCAATATAAAACCTTGTTGAATAAAGATTTTCTTAAGGTAACCCTCTAATTTTTTATCCATTGGATCTGAAAAGGCACAGCTATCCTCCACCGGGATAGTGGTACGCTTAGCCAGAGTAGAAACCGCTCCCTCCACCTTAGGGACCGTCTGCCATAAGTCCCGTGTGGTGGCGTCTATTGGAAACATTTTTCTAAATACAGGAGGGGGGGGAAAGGGTACACCAGGCCTATCCCACTCCTTAGTAATTATTTCTGTAAGCCTCTTAGGTATAGGAAATACGTCAGTACTCGCCGGTACCGCATAGTATCTATCCAGCCTACATAATTTCTCTGGGATTGCAACGGTGTTACAATCATTCAGAGCCGCTAATACCTCCCCTAGCAGTACACAGAGGTTTTCAAGCTTAAACTTAAAATTAGAAATGTCTAAATCCACTCTATTGGGATCAGAACCGTCACCTGCAGATTGAAGCTCTCCGTCCTCATGTTCTGCATACTGTGACGCAGTATCTGACATGGCCCTATTATTATCAGCGCACTCTGTTCTCACCCCAGAGTGATCACGCTTACCTCTAAGTTCTGGTAATTTAGACAAAACTTCAGTCATAACATTAGCCATGTCCTGTAATGTGATTTGTAATGGCCGCCCTGAAGTACTCTGCGTTACAATATCACGCACCTCCCGAGCGGGAGATGCAGGTACTGACACGTGAGGCGAGTTAGTCGGCATAACTTTCCCCTCGTTGTTTGGTGAATGATGTTCAATTTGTACAGATTGACTTTTATTTAAAGTAGCATCAATGCAATTAGTACATAAATTTCTATTGGGCTCCACTTTGGCTTTAGCACATATAGCACAGAGATATTCCTCTGAGTCAGACATGTTAAACACACTAGCAATTAAACTAGCAAACTTGGAAATACTTTTCAACTCAATTTACAAATATGAAAAACGTACTGTGCCTTTAAGAAGCACAGAAAAAAAGTTATGACAGTTGAGTAACAATAAACCGGAGAAACTATAACATCAAAGTCTTTCCGGTAAAAACACAATTTTAGCAAAGGATTGCCCCCATTAGCAATGGATAACTAACCCTTAAATAGCAGAAAAAATGTACAGAATATAAACGTTTTTTATCACAGTCAAAGCACAATCTCACAGGTCTGCTGTGAGTGATTACCTCCCTCAAAATAATTTTTGAAGACCCTTGAGCTCTGTAGAGACGAACCGGATCATGCAGGGAAGAAAACAGACTTGTGACTGAATTTCTGATGCGTAGCAAAAGCGCCAAAATAGGCCCCTCCCCCTCACACACAACAGTGAGGCAGATCAGTAAACTGTCTTAAATTAAATAAAACGACCGCCAAGTGGAAAAAAACAGTGCCCAAAACAATTTTTCACCCAGTACCTCAGATAATTAAACGATTTAACATGCCAGCAAAACGTTTAACATCAAATAAATGAAATGTCATTAGAAAGCCTGCTACTAGTCGTTCTCACTGCAAGTTAGGCTAAAGTTTTATGCATACAGTATTATCCCAGTGAAGTGCCATTCCCCAGAATACTGAAGTGTAAATATACATACATGACAGCCTGATACCAGTTGCTACTACTGCATTTAAGGCTGAACTTACATTATATAGGTATTGGCAGTATTTTCTCAGTCAATTCCATTCCTCAGAAAATATGCTGCTACATACCTCTTTGCAGGTGAACCTGCCCGCTGTCCCCTGATCTGAAGTTTACCTCACTCATCAGATGGCCGAGAACAGCAAGATGATCTTAACTACGCCGGCTAAAATCATACAAAAACTCAGGTAGATTCTTCTTCAAATTCTACCTGAGAAGGAACAACACACTCCGGTGCTGTTTTAAAATAACAAACTTTTGATTGAAGATATAAAAACTAAGTATAATCACCACAGTCCTCTCACACATCCTATCTATTAGTTGGGTGCAAGAGAATGACTGGGTGTGACGTAGAGGGGAGGAGCTATATAGCAGCTCTGCTGGGTGATCCTCTTGCACTTCCTGTTGGGGAGGAGTTAATATCCCAGAAGTAATGATGACCCGTGGACTGACCACACTTAACAGGAGAAATAATATACTGCACATACCTTGTTTGCAGGGTTTCCCGCACGCCATTCCCTTCTGAAAGTTACCTCACTCCTCAGAATATGCGAGAACAGTGGATCTTAGTTACTGCCGCTAAGATCATAGAAAAACGCAGACAGATTCTTCTTCCAAATACTGCCTGAGGATAAACAACACACTCCGGTGTCATTTTAAAATAAACTTTTGATTGAAGAATAAACTAAGATAAAAACACCACAGCCCTCTCACAACTTCCTATCTGTTAAGTTGCAAGAGAATGACTGAATATGACATGTGAGGGGAGGAGCTATGTAGCAGCTCTGCTGGGTGATCCTCTTGCAATTTCCTGTTAGGGAGAGACAATATTCCATAAGTAATGGATGATCCGTGGACTGAACACACTACAAGAGAAATAGCAGGTCTAAGAAGATTACCTGAACATAAATAAGCTCTCCTTAGAAAGGATTCAATCTTCCTATCTAAAGGATCCTTAAAGGAAGTACTATCCGCCGTAGGAATAGTAGTACGTTTAGCAAGAGTAGAGATAGCCCCATCAACTTTAGGGATTTTGTCCCAAAACTCTAATCTGTCAGATGGCACAGGATACAATTTCTTAAACCTTTGAGAAGGAGTAAATGAAGTACCCAGATTATTCCATTCCCTAGAAATTACTTCAGAAATAGCATCAGGGACAGGAAAAACTTCTGGAATAACTATAGGAGGTTTAAAACCGAATTTAAACGCTTAGTAGATCTAGTATCAAGAGGACTAGACTCCTCCATATCTAATGCGATTAAAACTTCTTTAAGTAAAGAACGAATAAATTCCATTTTAAATAAATATGAAGATTTATCAGTGTCAATATCTGAGACAGAATCTTCTGAACCAGATAAATCCTCATCAGCAACTGACAAGTCAGAATGATGACAGTCATTTAAAAATTCATCTGAAAAATGAGAAGTTTTAAAAGACCTTTTACGTTTACTGGAAGGAGGAATAACAGACAGAGCCTTCCAAATAGATTTAGAAACAATTTCTTTTACATTAACAGGAACATCCTGAGCATTAGATGTTGAGGGAACAACAGGTAATGGAATATTACTAATGGAAATACTATCTGCATTAGCAAGTTTATCATGACATTCATCACAAACTACAGCCGGAGGAACAGTTACCACAAGTTTACAACAAATGCACTTAACTTTGGTAGAACCAGCATCAGGCAGCGTCTTTCCAGAAGTAGATTCTGATCCAGGGTCAATTTGAGACATCTTGCAATATGTAATAGAAAAAACAACATATAAAGCAAAATTTATCAAATTCCTTAAATGACAGTTTCAGGAATGGGAAAAAATGCCAATGAACAAGCCTCTAGCAACCAGAAGCAATGAAAAATGAGACTGAAATAATGTGAAAAAAAAAAAAAAAGGTGGAGACAAAAAAAAGACGCCCACATTTTTGGCGCTAAGTACAACGCCTAAATTTTTTGGCGCTAAAAATGACGCCACATCCGGTGACGCCGACATTTTTGGCGCAAAAACGTCAAAAAAATGACGCAATCACGAACAACTTATTGACGCCGGAAATGACAATTTTTGGCGCCAAAAAAGTCCGTGCCAAAAATGACGCAATAAATTGAAACATTTTCAGCCCCCGCGAGCCTAACAGCCCACAGGGAAAAAAGTCAATTGAAACATTTTTTAAGGTAAGAAAAAAATGAACATTCATACACATTATCCCAAATAATGAAACTGACTGTCTGAAATAAGGAATACTGATCATCCTGAATCATGGCAAATATAAGTTTAAAGACATATATTTAGAACTTTACATATAAAGTGCCCAACCATAGCTTAGTGTGTCACAAAAAATAAGACTTACTTACCCCAGGACACTTATCTACATATAGTAGATAGCCAAACCAGTACTGAAACGAGAATCAGTAGAGGTAATGGTATATAAGAGTATATCGTCGATCTGAAAAGGGAGGTAATAGATGAATCTCTACGACCGATAACAGAGAACCTATGAAATAGATCCCGTAGAAGGAGACCATTGAATTCAAATAGGCAATACTCTCCTCACATCCCTCTGACATTCACTGCACTCTGAGAGGAAAACCGGGCTCCAGCCTGCTGCGAAGCGCATATCAACGTAGAATCTAGCACAAACTTACTTCACCACCTCCACGGGAGGCAAAGTTTGTAAAACTGAATTGTGGGTGTGGTGAGGGGTGTATTTGTAGGCATTTTGAGGTTTGGGAAACTTTGCCCCTCCTGGTAGGAATGTATATCCCATACGTCACTAGCTCATGGACTCTTGCTAATTACATGAAAGAAACGAGAAAAAGGAATTGCGTCCGATGCTGCAGTCATGAGGCCTAAAACTTCCATGCACATAGCCACTGAAGGGAATGACTGAGACTGAAGGTGCCGACAGGCTGCAACCAATTTCAAACGTCTCTTGTCTGTTAGAGACAGAGTCATGGACACTGAATCTATCTGGAAACCTAAAAAGGTGACCCTTGTCTGAGGAATCAAGAAACTTTTTGTAAATTGATCCTCCAACCATGTTTTCGAAGAAACAACACTAGTTGATTTGTGTGAGATTCTGCAGAACGTAAAGACTGAGCTAGTACCAAGATATCGTCCAAATAAGGAAACACCGCAATACCCTGTTCTCGGATTACGGAGAGTAGGGCACCTAGAACCTTTGAAAAGATTCTTGGAGCTGTTGCTAGGCCAAATGGAAGAGCAACAAATTGGTAATGCTCGTCTAGAAAAGAGAATCTCAGGAACGGATAGTGATCCGGATGAATTGGAATATGAAGATATGCATCCTGTAAGTCTATTGTGGACATATAATGCCCTTGCTGAACAAAAGGCAGAATAGTCCTTTATAGTCATCATTTTGAATGTTGGTATCCTTACATAACGATTCAATATTTTTAGATCCAGAACCGGTCTGAAAGAATTCTCTCTTTGGAACAATGAACAGATTTGAACAAAACCCCAGGCCCCGTTCCAGAACTGGAACTGGCATAATTACCCCAGCTGACTCCAGATCTGAAACACATTTCAGAAACGCTTGAGCCTTCACTGGGTTTACTGGAATGCGTGAAAGAAAAAATCTTCACAGGCGGTCTTACCTTGAAACCTATTCTGTACCCTTGTGAAACAATGTTCTGAATCCAAAGATTTTGAATCGAATTGATCCAAACATCTTTGAAAAATCGTAACCTGCCCCCTACCAGCTGAGCTGGAATGAGGGCCGCACCTTCATGCGGATTTGGGAGCTGGTTTTGACTTTCTAAAAGGCTTGGATTTATTCCAGACTGGAGAAGGTTTCCAAACGGAAACTGTTCCTTTAGAGGAAGGGTCAGGCTTTTGTTCCTTATTCTGACGAAAGGAACGAAAATGATTAGCAGCCCTATATTTGCCTTTAGATTTTTTATCCTGAGGTAAAAAGGCTCCCTTCCCCCCAGTAACCGTTGAAATTGAGTCTAACTGAGAACCAAACAATTTATTACCTTGGAAAGAAAGAGAAAGCAATGTTGACTTAGAAGTCATATCTGCATTCCAAGACTTAAGCCATAAAGCTCTTCTAGCTAAAATAGCTAGACATGTACCTGACATAATCCTAATGATATCGAAAATGGCATCACACAAAGTTATTAGCATGTTGAAGGAGTTTAATAATGCTATAAACATTATGGTCTGACACCCAGAAAGTTGAAGCTGCAGCAACATCAGCCAAAGAAATAGCAGGTCTAAGAAGATTACCTGAACATAAATAAGCCTTCCTTAGAAAGGATTAAAGCTTCCTATCTAAAGGATCTTTAAAAGAAGTACTATCTGCCGTAGGAATAGTAGTACGTTTTAGCAAGAGTAGAGATAGCCCCATCAACTTTGGGGATTTTTTCCCAAAACTCTAATCTATCAGATGGCAAAGGGTACAATTTCTTAAACCTTGGAGAAGGAGTAAATGAAGTACCCAGACTATTCCATTCCCTAGAAATTACTTCTGAAATAGCATCAGGAACTGGAAAAACTTCTGGAATAACTACATGAGGTTTAAAAACTGCATTTAAACGCTTAGTAGTTTTAATATCAAGAGGACTAGACTCCTCCATATCTAAAGCAATCAACACTTCCTTAAGTAAAGAATGAATAAACTCCATCTTAAATAAATATGAAGATTTATCAGTGTCAATATCTGAGGTAGAATCTTCTGAATCAGATAGATCCACATCAGAAATAGATAAGTCAGAAAGATGGCGGTCATTTAAAAATTCATCTGAAATATGTGAAGTTTTAAAAGACCTCTTACGTTTAGCAGAAGGAGGAATAACAGACAGAGCCTTCCGAATAGATTTAGAAACAAATTCTTTTACATTAACAGGAACATCCTGAACATTAGATGTTGAAGGAACAACAACAGGTAATGGATTATTACTAATGGAAATACTATCTGCGTTTGAAAGCTTATCATGACAAGTATCACAAACAACAGCCGGAGGAAGTTACCAAAAGTTCACAACAAATGCACTTAGCTTTGGTAGAACCGACATCAGGCAGCGTCTTTCCAGAAGTAGATTCTGATCCAGGGTCAGGTAGTGACATCTTGCAATATGTAAAAGAAAAAACAACATATAAAGCAAAATTATCAAATTCCTTAAATGGCAGTTTCAGATATGGGAAAAAATGCAAAATGAAAAAAGCTTCTAGAATGACGCCATATTTTTGGCGCCAAGTATAACGCCCACACATTTTGGCTCCAAGAATGACGCCCATATTTTTTGGCGCCAAAAAAAGTCTGCAATACACATACGTCAAAAATGACGCAATTACGTAAAAACTTCCGGCGCCAACTATGACGCCGGAAATGACGAAAAAATTTTGCGACAAAAAAGTCTTGCGCCAAAAATGACGCAATAAATAGAAGCATTTTCTGCACCCGCGAGCCTAACAGCCCGCAATTTTTTAAAAAAAAAGTCAATTGAAAATTGAAATTTAAGGTAAGAAAAAAGAAATTTATATGCATTTTCACAAAAAATGAAACTGACAGTCTGAATGAAGGAATACTGATTATCCTGAATCATGGCAAATATAAGTTTAAACACATATATTTAGAACTTTACATATAAAGTGCCCAACCATAGCTTTGAGTGTCATAAATAGAAATAAGACTTACTTACCCCTAAGACACTCATCTACATAAAGTAGATAGCCAAACCAGTACTGAAACGAGAATCAGTAGAGGTAATGGTATATAAGAGTATTTCGTCAATCTGAAAAGGGAGGTAGGAGAAGAAATCTCTACGACCGATAACAGAGAACCTATGAAATAGATCCCCTAGAGGAAGACCATTGTATTCAAATAGGCAATACTCTCTTCACATCCCTCTGACATTCACTGCACTCTGAGAGGAAAACCGGGCTTCAGCCTGCTGCGAAGCGCATATCAACGTAGAATCAAGCACAAACTTCCTTCACCACCTCCATGGGAGGCAAAGTTTGTAAAAACTGAATTGTGGGTGTGGTGAGGGGTGTATTTATAGGCATTTTAAGATTTGGGAAACTTTGCCCCTACTGGTAGGAATGTATATCCCATACGTCACTAGCTCATGGACTCTTGCTAATTACATGAAAGAAAGATAAAATTCAAGGAAGGACTTTATTTTTATTTATACCGGCCTGACTTAATGTAAGGGAGCCTTCACTCAGTTTGCGTTTTCTCCCTCCTTATCTCCTGTGCAAAGAGAAAGGAACATTCAGCAAAATGCAGACAGTTATGCATCACTGTAAGCTCACTTCATCCAATGTACAAAGACAAAGAATGAAAGGGGGAGTATGGGTAGTGGGAGGATACTTAAGCTCTTGCTAGGGTGTCTTTGCCTCCTCCTGGTGGCCAGGCGGTGAATTTCCCAACAGTAATGAAGGGAATCGTGGACTCTCCATGCCATTGGAAAGCAAGTTGACAAGGATAACCTCAGAAACTGGCCTAGAATTAGTGATGCTCACCTTATAGCTAGCAATACAGCCACATACACACGCGTATATATACACCGATAAAGTATACACAATGGGTTGTTTAATGTTAAACCTTTTTTCAGGTGCTTCTTAAGTAAACAAATTTATTAAAATTTGTCAGTTTTAAAGGCTCCCTCAGACTGCAAATGTGGTGACATAGCTAAAGAGATGCTCAGTAAAGGTTTGGCAGCAGCAGTTTGTGAGTGTGCGCATATGTAAATTTTATTCACGCTGGATATATTAGAGTAAAAGTGCAACAAAAATATCTGTGCAAATCCAGAGGCTAAACAAATACCTGGCTGATAGTTTCAAAGTTGCAGCAATGCTATGCACACTGTTAATAAATTAAAGTAATTTGGGCTTTCATATGTACCTTATAAATATGTAATTAGTCCTAGAAAAGCAAGATGGTCTTACCTTGATAAGTTCCTTTGTGTCTCCTCCGATACGTGCGGTCACTGACTCTCCAGAGGAATCAGTCTGAAACTTGGTAGAGAGCTGGGAACCAGGGTCCACTTGTACATTTCTCCGGAGTGTCCGATAGGCATCAATACTAAAGGAAATTAAAAGGTAAACAAGGCCTCAACAAATAATGTCTATGCAGTTGCAGAAGTCTAACAATTTTGTCAGCAGGGAAGCTACCTGTATAGAAGTTGAGAATCCTGCAGAGGTGAAGATGTTTCTGGGGGGTCCACTAGAAGTTCGGGTAAGCTGGATACAACAGAGTTCTAAAGAAAAAAGTTAAGGTTACAACTGAGCAGACAACAGTGTAACATTGCCCAAGATGGTGATAAGGAAGTTAAGGGAAAAAAAAAAAGGCTCACCAGAGGGCTAATGGCTGCCTGTAGATCTATAGACTTGGTAAGAGGTGATAATACAGACATTGGAGGAAGGTCTAAGTCATTTTCTTCTGATCCCTCACTGCTGTCCAAGACACCCTCAAACAACTGATCTATAAATTCAGAGTTATCCATTGTAACCTGGCTCCTGACATTTTCAACACCAGGCGACATTACAGCTGCAGAGAACAGAAGGCAACAAGTTAAATAACGACATTACATGCGCAGGGCTTGGTTAAAGAGACCGTCAAGTCCAAAATAAAATGATTCAAATAGGGCATGTGATTTTAAACAATTTTCCAATTTACTTTTATCACCAATTTTGTTTTGTTCTCTTGGTGTTCATAATTGAAAGCTAAACCTAGGAGGCTCATATACTAATTTCTTAGACCTTGAAGGCCGCCTCTAAGCTGAATGCATTTTAACCACTAGAGGGTGTTAGTTTATGTCTCATAGATAACATTGAGCTCACGCACGTGAAGTTACCTTGGAGTTAGCACCGATTGGCTAAAATGAAAGACTGTCAAAAGAAATGAAATAAAGGGGGCAGTTTGCAGAGGCATAGATACAAGGTAATTACAGAGGCAAAACGTGTATTTTAACAGTGTTGGTTATGCAAAAACAAAATTATGCTTTCCGGATAATTTAATTTCCATCTGTGGGAGGAGAGTCAATGGCTTCATTCATTACTTGTGGGAATTCGGAACCTGGACACCAGGACAAGGAAGACACCCCAGCCAAAGGCTTAAATACCTCCCCCACTCCCCTCATCCCCCAATCATTCTGCCAAAGGAACAAGGAACAGTAGGAGAAATAGCAGGGTATAAATGGTCCCTTTAGAATAAAATTAAATTCAGGTCCGCCCACTGGAGAAACAGACGGGAGCCGGGGACTCTCCTCCCACAGATGGAAATTAAATTATCAGGTAAGCATAATTTATGTTTTCCATCTTAATGGTAGGAGAGTCCACGGCTTCATTCATTACTTGTGGGAAACTTACCCAAACTCTAAAGGACACCAAGTGGGAAAAAAACGGGAGGGTAAAAGGAGGCGGACCCTAAACTGAGGGCACTACAGCCTGCAGAACCTCTTTCCCAAAAGCTGCATTCGCTGAAGCTAAAAACATAATTTATACTTACCTGATAAATTTATTTCTCTTGTAGTGTATCCAGTCCACGGATCATCCATTACTTGTGGGATATTCTCCTTCCCAACAGGAAGTTGCAAGAGGATCACCCACAGCAGAGCTGCTATATAGCTCCTCCCCTCACTGCCATATCCAGTCATTCGACCGAAACAAGCCGAGAAAGGAGAAACCATAGGGTGCAGTGGTGACTGTAGTTTAATTAAAATTTAGACCTGCCTGAAAAGGACAGGGCGGGCCGTGGACTGGATACACTACTAGAGAAATAAATTTATCAGGTAAGCATAAATTATGTTTTCTCTTGTTAAGTGTATCCAGTCCACGGATCATCCATTACTTTTGGGATACCAATACCAAAGCTAAAGTACACGGATGATGGGAGGGACAAGGCAGGAACCACTGCCTGTAGAACCTTTCTCCCAAAAACAGCCTCCGAAGAAGCAAAAGTATCAAATTTGTAAAATTTGGAAAAAGTATGAAGGGAAGACCAAGTTGCAGCCTTGCAAATCTGTTCAACAGAGGCCTCATTTTTAAAGGCCCAGGTGGAAGCCACAGCTAGTATAAACTTATCTAGTTCGTAGGATAGCCCTATGCTTGTCCCATGCATTTTTAAAGTCCCCCACAGTGTTTGTTGCTACTACCTCTTGAGGAAGTTTATTCCATAAATCAATCACTCTTTCTGTAAAGAAGTGCTTCCTCAAATTACTCCTGAATCTACTACCCTTTAGCTTGAGCTCATGACCCCTTGTTCTTGAATTTTCCATTTTATGTAAAATACCCACAGCCTCAGTTTTACTAAACCCTTTAATGTACTTGAAAGTTGCTATCATATCACCTCTTTCCCTTCTCTCCTCTAAGCTATACATATTTAGGTCATTGAGCCTATCCTGGTAAGTTTTATTTTTTAGACCATGTACCATTTTGGTAGCCCTCCTTTGCACAGATTCAAGTTTGTTAATATCCTTCTGAAGATATGGTCTCCAGAACTGCACACAATACTCAAGATGAGGCCTAACTAATGATCTATAAAGTGGCATAAGAACCTTACTATTTCTGCTGCAAATACCTCTACCAATACATCCAAGCATTCTGCTAGCCTTACTCGCTGCATTACTACATTGTTTACTAAGTTTTAAATCATCTGAAATAATAATTCCCAAGTCCTGTTTCTCGTCTGTAACAGTCAGTAAAGTGTCATTGAGTCTGTAATTAACATTTGGATTTTTCTTCCCTAAATGCATTATTTTACACTTTGCTGTGAATGAGCTGTAATCCTTTCAGGAGGCTACTGTCAAGCAGTCTCATAGGCTAAACGGATTATACTCCGAAGCCAAAAAGAAAGAGGTTAGATGTTTGGCAAAAATCTTTAGTAGCCTGTAAGTAAAACTTCAAGGCACGGACTAAGTCTAGATTATGCAAAAGACGTTCCTTCTTTGAAGAAGGATTAGGACATAATGATGGAACAACAATCTCTTGATTGATATTCTTGTTAGAAACCACCTTAGGTAAAAACCTAGGTTTTGTACGCAGAACAATTTTATCTGAATGAAAGATCAGATAAGGAGAATCACAATGTAAGGCAGATAACTCCGAGACTCTTCGAGCCGAGGAAATAGCCATCAGAAAAATAACTTTCCATGAAAGAAGTTTGATATCAATAGAATGAAGGGGTTCAAACGGAACCCCTTGAAGAACTTTAAGAACCAAGTTTAAGCTCCATGGAGGAGCAACAGGTTTAAACACAGGCTTAATTCTAACTAAAGCCTGACAAAATGCCTGAACGTCTGGAACTTCTGCCAGACGCTTGTGTAAAAGAATAGACAGAGCAGAAATCTGTCCCTTTAAAGAACTAGCTGATAATCCTTTGTCCAAACCCTCTTGGAGGAAGGACAATATCCTATGAATCCTAACCCTACTCCATGAGTAATTCTTGGATTCACCCCAATGAAGATATTTACGCCATATCTTGTGGTAAATTTTCCTGGTGACAGGCTTTCGTGCCTGTATTAAGGTATCAATTACTGACTCTGAGAAGCCACGCTTTGATAGGATCAAGCGTTCAATCTCCATGCAGTCAGTCTCAGAGAAAGTAGATTCGGATGATTGAAAGGACCTTGTATTAGAAGGTCTTGTCTCAGAGGCAGAGTCCATGGTGGAAAGGATGACATGTCCACTAGGTCTGCATACCAGGTCCTGCGTGGCCACGCAGGCGATATCAATATCACTGATGCTCTTTCCTGTTTGATTTTGGCAATCAGACGAGGGAGCAGAGGAAACGGTGGAAACACATAGGCCAGGTTGAAGAACCAAGGCGCTGCTAGAGCATCTATCAGTGCCGCTTCTGGGTCCCTGGACCTGGATCCGTAACAAGGAAGCTTGGCGTTCTGGCGAGACGCCATGAGATCCAATTCTGGTTTGCCCCAACGGAGAACCAATTGAGCAAACACCTCCGGATGGAGTTCCCATTCCCCCGGATGAAAAGTCTGACGACTTAGAAAATCCGCCTCCCAGTACTCTACACCTGGGATATGGATCGCTGACAGGTGGCAAGAGTGAGTGTCTGCCCAGCGAATTATCTTGGAGACTTCTGACATCGCTAGGGAACTCCTGGTTCCCCCTTGATGGTTGATGTAAGCCACAGTCGTGATGTTGTCCGACTGAAATCTGATGAACCTCAGTGTTGCTAGCTGAGGCCAAGCCAGAAGAGCATTGAATATTGCTCTTAACGCCAGAATATTTATTGGGAGGAGTTTCTCCTCCTGAGTCTATGAACCCTGAGCCTTCAGGGAGTTCCAGACTGCACCCCAACCTAGAAGGCTGGCATCTGTTGTTACAATTGTCCAATCTGGTCTGCAAAAGGTCATACCCTTGGACAGATGGGCCCAAGATAACCATCAGAGAAGATAATCTCTGGTTTCCTGATCCAGATTTAGTAGAGGGGACAAATCTGTGTAATCCCCATTCCACTGACTGAGCATGCATAATTGCAGCGGTCTGAGATGCAGGCGCGCGAATGGCACTATGTCCATCGCCGCTACCATTAAGCCGATTACTTCCATGCACTGAGCCACCGTGGGGCGCGGAATGGAGTGAAGAACACGGCAAGCATTTAGAAGTTTTGATAACCTGGACTCAGTCAGGTAAATTTTCATTTCTACAGAATCTATAAGAGTCCCTAGGAAGGAAACCCTCGTGAGAGGAGATAGAGAACTCTTTTCTTCGTTCACTTTCCACCCATGCGACCTCAGGAATGCCAGAACTATCTCTGTATGAGATTTGGCAATTTGAAAGCTTGACGCCTGTATCAGGATATCGTCCAGGTAAGGAGCCATCGCTATGCCTCGCGGTCTTAGGACCGCCAAAAGTGAGCCCAGAACCTTTGTAAAAATTCTTGGGGCTGTAGCCAACCCGAATGGAAGAGCTACAAATTGGTAATGCCTGTCTAGAAAGGCAAACCTCAGGAACTGATGATGATTCTTGTGAATCGGAATGTGAAGGTAGGCATCCTTTAAGTCCACTGTGGTCATGTGCTGACCCTCTTGGATCATGGGTAAAATGGTTCGAATAGTTTCCATCTTGAATGACGGAACTCTGAGGAATTTGTTTAGGATCTTTAAATCCAAAATTGGTCTGAAGGTTCCCTCTTTTTTGGGAACCACAAACAGATTTGAATAAAACCCCTGTCCTTGTTCCGTCCGCGGAACTGGATGGATCACTCCCATTACAAGGAGATCTTGTACGCAGCTTAGGAATGCCTCTTTCTTTATCTGGTTTGCAGATCATCTTGAAAGGTGAAATCTCCCTTGTGGAGGAGAAGCTTTGAAGTCCAGAAGATATCCCTGAGATATGATCTCCAACGCCCAGGGATCCTGAACATCTCTTGCCCACGCCTGGGCGAAGAGAGAGAGTCTGCCCCCTACTAGATCCGTTGTCTGATAGGGGGCCGCTCCTTCATGCTGTCTTAGAGGCAGCAGCAGGCTTTCTGGCCTGCTTTCCCTTGTTCCAGGACTGGTTAGGTTTCCAGGCCTGTTTGGATTGAGCAAAAGTTCTCTCTTGTTTTGAAGCAGAGGAAGTTGATGCTGCACCTGCCTTGAAATTTCGAAAGGCACGAAAATTAGACTGTTTGGCCTTTGATTTGGCCCTGTCCAGAGGAAGGGTATGACCCTTACCTCCAGTAATGTCAGCAATAATTTCTTTCAAACCAGGCCCGAATAAGGTCTGCCCCTTGAAAGGAATGTTGAGTAATTTAGACTTTGAAGTCACATCAGCTGACCAGGATTTGAGCCATAGCGCCCTACGCGCCTGGATGGCGAATCCAGAATTTTTAGCCGTTAGTTTAGTCAAATGAACAATGGCATCAGAAACAAATGAGTTAGCTAGCTTAAGAGTTCTAAGCTTGTCAACAATTTCAGTCAATGGAGCTGTATGGATGGCCTCTTCCAGGGCCTCAAACCAGAATGCCGCCGCAGCAGTGACAGACGCAATGCATGCAAGGGGCTGAAAAATAAAACCTTGTTGAACAAACATTTTCTTAAGGTAACCCTCCAATTTTTTATCCATTGGATCTGAAAAAGCACAACTGTCCTCAACCGGGATAGTGGTACGCTTTGCTAAAGTAGAAACTGCTCCCTCCACCTTAGGGACAGTCTGCCATAAGTCCCGTGTAGTGGCATCTATTGGAAACATTTTTCTAAATATAGGAGGTGGGGAAAAGGGCACACCGGGCCTATCCCACTCCTTACTAATAATTTCTGTAAGCCTTTTAGGTATTGGAAAAACATCAGTACTCACCGGCACTGCATAGTATTAATCCAGCCTACACAATTTCTCTGGCACTGCAATTGTGTCACAGTCATTCAGAGCAGCTAATACCTCCCCAAGCAATACACGGAGGTTCTCAAGCTTAAATTTAAAATTAGAAATCTCTGAATCAGGTCTCCCCGATTCAGAGACGTCACCCACAGACTGAAGCTCTCCGTCCTCAGGTTCTGCATATTGTGACGCAGTATCAGACATGGCTCTTACAGCATCTACGCGCTCTGTATCTCGTCTAACCCCAGAGCTATCGCGCTTGCCTCTCAATTCAGGCAATCTGGATAATACCTCTGACAGGGTATTATTCATGATTGCAGCCATGTACTGCAAAGTAATCGCTATGGGCGTCCCTGATGTACTTGGCGCCATATTAGCGTGCGTCCCTTGAGCGGGAGGCGAAGGGTCCGACACGTGGGGAGAGTTAGTCGGCATAACTTCCCCCTCGACAGAACCCTCTGGTGACAATTCTTTTATAGATGAAGACTGATCTTTACTGTAAAGGTGAAATCAATACATTTAGTACACATTCTCCTATGGGGCTCCACCATGGCTTTTAAACATAATGAACAAGTATCCTCTGTTTCAGACATGTTTGTACAGACTAGCAATGAGACTAGCAAGCTTGGAAAACACTTTAAAGCAAGTTAACAAGCAATATAAAAAAACGTTACTGTGCCTTTAAGAGAAACAAATTTTGACAAAATTTGAAATAACAGTGAAAAAAGGCAGTTACACTAACAAAATTTTTACAGTGTATAACAAGTCAGCAGAGCATTGCACCCACTTGCAAATGGATGATTAACCCCTTAATAACAAAAACAGAATAATAAATGACAAAAACGTTTTGTAAACACAGTCACAACAACTGCCACAGTCTACTGTGATTGTTACCCTCCTCAAACACGACTTTGAAGCCTTTTGAGCCCTTCAGAGATGTCCTGTATCATGCAGAGGGAAGCTGAATGTCTCTGTCAGTATTTTTATCTGCACAGAAAAGCACTAAAATAGGCCCTTCCCACTCATATTGCAACAGTGCAAAGCCTGTTACTAGGCAAAAATCAAGCCAGCCATGTGGAAAAAAACTAGGCCCCAATAAGTTTTGTCACCAAACATATATAAAAACGATTAACATGCCAGCAAATGTTTTATATTACACTTTTATAAGAGTATGTATCTCTGTTAATAAGCCTGATACCAGTTGCTATCACTGCATTTAAGGCTTAACTTACATTAATCCGGTATCAGCAGCATTTTTCTAGCAAATTCCATCCCTAGAAATATGTTAACTGCACATACCTTATTACAGGAAAACCTGCACGCTATTCCCCCTCTGAAGTTACCTCACTCCTCAAAATATGTGAGAACAGCAATGGATCTTAGTTACTTCTGCTAAGATCATAGAAATCACAGGCAGATTCTTCTTCTAATGCTGCCTGAGATGAAACAGTACACTCCGGTACCATTTAAAAATAAACTTTTGATTGAAGTTAAAAAACTAACTATAATACACCACTCTCCTCTTACTACGTCCATCTTCGTTGAGAGTTGCAAGAGAATGACTGGATATGGCAGTGAGGGGAGGAGCTATATAGCAGCTCTGCTGTGGGTGATCCTCTTGCAACTTCCTGTTGGGAAGGAGAATATCCCACAAGTAATGGATGATCCGTGGACTGGATACACTTAACAAGAGAAACATCATATTTGTAAAATTTTGCAATAGTATTTAAAGAGGTCCAAGGAGCCGCCTTACAAATCTGCTCCATCGAAGCCTTGATCTTAAAGACCCAAGAAGAGGCCACAGCCCTAGTTGAGTGAGCCGTAATCCTCTGAGGAGGCTTATGTCCCGCTGTCTTATAGACCAAACTGATAATGCTCCTCAATCAAAAAGACAGTAAAGTGGAAGAGGCCTCTGCCCCCTGCGCTTACCTAAATACACAACAAATAAAAGAAAGTCTGTCTGAATTCCTTCGTGAACTGAAGATAAAAAACTTAAATGCCCGAACCACATCCAAATTATGAAGCAACCTTTCCTTTGACGAAGAAGGGTTAGGATACAAGGAAGGAACTACTATTTCCTGATTGATGTTCCGATTCAACACTACATTGGGAAGAAAACCCAATCCAGTTCGAAGAACAGCCTTATCAGTGTGAAAAACCCAGTATGGAGGCTCACATTGCAAGGCCGCTAACTCAGAGACTCTGCTAGCCAAAGCAATAGCCAGTAGGAATAGGACCTTTCAGGAAAGAATTTTAATGTCAAGCGAATGCATAGGCTTAAACAGAGCTCTCTGCAAAATCTTAAGAACCAAGTTTAAGCTTCAAGGAAGAGCAGAATTTCTAAAGACAGGTCTGATCCTAGACAGAGCCTAAACAAAGGATTGAATATCAGGAAGCTACGCTAGATTCTTGTGTAACAGTACAGATAAAGCCGAAATCTGTCCTTTAAAAAAGGAACTGGCGGCAAGACCCTTATCCAGTCCGTCCTGGAGAAAGGCCAGAATCCTGGATACCCTAACCTTGTGCCAGGGATATCCATGTTCCTCACACCAGGACAAGTAGGTCCTCCACACCTTATGATAGAAGCGACGAGTGACCGGTTTCCTTGCCTGAATGAGTATCAATCACTCTCTCCGAAAATCCTCTCTTGGCTAAGACTAGGCGCTCAATCTCCACGCAGTCAGCCTCAGAGAATAGTGATTTTGGTGTAGAAAGGGACGCTGAACCATCAGATCTCTGCGACAGGGTAACCTCCATGGAGGAGACTAAGACATCCCCACTATATCCACAAACCACGTCGTCCTCCGTGGCCATGACTTAGCAATAAGAATAGCCGAAGCTTGCTCCTGCTTGATGTGGGCCACTACTCGAGGTAGAAGTGGCAACGGTGGAAAAATGTAAAGTAGATTGAACTCCCAGGGCACCTGATAAGGCATCAGCTCTGCCTGGGGATCCCTGGACCGCGACCCATATCTGGGAAGCTTGAAGTTGAGTCTTTACGGCATGAGGTCTCTCTCTGGCGTCCCCCATCTGTTGCAGATCTCCGCGAAAACCTCGGGATGGAGAGACCATTCCTCTGGATGAAACGATTGTCTGAGAAATTCCGCTTTCCAGTTCTTCACACCCGGAATGTGGATCGCTGAGAGCAAACAATTGTGGTTCTCTGCCCATTCCAGAAGCGGAGATACTTCCCTCATGGCTAGGGAGCTTTTCGTTAGCCCCTGATGTTTTATGTTAGCCACGAGGTAATGTTGTCCGATTGGAATCTGATGAATCGGGACAACCCCAGGGGAGCCAAGCCCTAAGAGCATTGAATATCGTTTGGAGTTCCAGAATATTTACCGGTAGAATAGACTCCTCTCGAGCACCCCAAACAGCTCCCCATCCTGATAGACTTGCATCCGTGATCACAATCTCCCAGGATGGTCTCAAGAAGGATGTCCCCTGGGACAGCTGTCCCTGACGGATCCACCAAGAGAGGGATTTCCTTGTTTGGTTGTCCGGAGATATTTGTTGGGATATATCTGATTGAGCGCCGTTCCATTGTCTCAACATGCACAACTGAAGAGGTCAGAGATGGAACCTGGCGTATGGAATGACATCTATGCTGGATACCATGAGCCCAATCACCTCCATACACCTGGCCACATATATGTCCTTGAGGAGTTCTGAAGGGCAAGACAGCTGGACACAATCTTGCAACGTCTCTGATCTGCAAAGAATATCTTCATGGATAAGGAATCCATTATCGTACCCAGGAATTCCACCCTGTTGCTGGGGACCAGGGAACTCTTGCCTTAGTTTATCTTCCATCCGTGGGATCAAAGGAGAAGAGCCCTCGAGCTTTCCTCCGCGAGACTTTGGGACGGAGCCTGAATATCGCCAGATAAGGAGCCACTGCGATACCTCTGGCTCTTGCCACCACGAGCAGCGCTCCCAGAACCTTTCTAAAGATGGTAGGGCCACAAACTGGAAGAGTCGGTCCAGAAATGCGAATTTTAGGAACCTGAAGTGATCCCTGTGGATTGGTACATGAAGGTAAGCATCCTTTAAATCTATTGGACATCATGAATAGTCCCTCTTAAACGTGGGGCAGAATCGACCTGATCGTCTCCCATTTTGAACGATGGGACTAACAAACTTGATTAGGCACTTTAGGTCCAGAATTGGGCGAAACGTGCCATTCTTTGGGACCACGAAAAAGTGAATAATACCCAGGACTTCTTTCTGCTAGAGGGACTGGACGATTACTCTGAGAGAGGAGAGATCCATTCTAGACTAGACTCTAGACTTAATAGGTTGGAAAGAAGGAAAGTGCATCTGGGCGGATGAGTCTTGAATCCTATCCTGTAACCCTGGGCTATGACCTCCAGAACCCAAGGGTCCTGAACGTCTCTTATCTAGGCCTCCGCAAAAAGATAGTCTGCCCCCTACACGATCCAGAGACGGATCGGGGGCTGTCCCTTCATGACTATTTTGTCTCTGCGGGCTTTTTGCTCTGCTTGGTTTTGTTCCAAGTGTGAGCTAGTTTTCAAGATCCCTTGGACTGCCCTGCTGTCACGGCAGGCTGCTGGCGTTGAGACTTATCCGAACGAAAAACATAATTTATGTAAGAACTTACCTGATAAATTCATTTCTTTCATATTAGCAAGAGTCCATGAGCTAGTGACGTATGGGATATACATTCCTACCAGGAGGGGCAAAGTTTCCCAAACCTCAAAATGCCTATAAATACACCCCTCACCACACCCACAATTCAGTTTAGCGAATAGCCAAGAAGTGGGGTGATAAAAAAGTGTGAAAGCATATAAAATAAGGAATTGGAATAATTGTGCTTTATACAAAATCATAACCACCACAAAAAAAGGGCGGGCCTCATGGACTCTTGCTAATATGAAAGAAATGAATTTATCAGGTAAGTTCTTACATAAATTATGTTTTCTTTCATGTAATTAGCAAGAGTCCATGAGCTAGTGACGTATGGGATAATGATTACCCAAGATGTGGATCTTTCCACACAAGAGTCACTAGAGAGGGAGGGATAAAATAAAGACAGCCAATTCCTGCTGAAAATAATCCACACCCAAAATAAAGTTTAACGAAAAACATAAGCAGAAGATTCAAACTGAAACCGCTGCCTGAAGTACTTTTCTACCAAAAACTGCTTCAGAAGAAGAAAATACATCAAAATGGTAGAATTTAGTAAAAGTATGCAAAGAGGACCAAGTTGCTGCTTTGCAAATCTGATCAACCGAAGCTTCATTCCTAAACGCCCAGGAAGTAGAAACTGACCTAGTAGAATGAGCTGTAATTCTCTGAGGCGGAGTTTTACCCGACTCAACATAGGCAAGATGAATTAAAGATTTCAACCAAGATGCCAAAGAAATGGCAGAAGCTTTCTGGCCTTTCCTAGAACCGGAAAAGATAACAAATAGACTAGAAGTCTTTCTGAAAGATTTAGTAGCTTCAACATAATATTTCAAAGCTCTAACAACATCCAAAGAATGCAACGATTTCTCCTTAGAATTCTTAGGATTAGGACATAATGAAGGAACCACAATTTCTCTACTAATGTTGTTGGAATTCACAACTTTAGGTAAAAATTCAAAAGAAGTTCGCAACACCGCCTTATCCTGATGAAAAATCAGAAAAGGAGACTCACAAGAAAGAGCAGATAATTCAGAAACTCTTCTGGCAGAAGAGATGGCCAAAAGGAACAAAACTTTCCAAGAAAGTAATTTAATGTCCAATGAATGCATAGGTTCAAACGGAGGAGCTTGAAGAGCCCCCAGAACCAAATTCAAACTCCAAGGAGGAGAAATTGACTTAATGACAGGTTTTATACGAACCAAAGCTTGTACAAAACAATGAATATCAGGAAGAATAGCAATCTTTCTGTGAAAAAGAACAGAAAGAGCAGAGATTTGTCCTTTCAAGGAACTTGCGGACAAACCTTTATCTAAACCATCCTGAAGAAACTGTAAAATTCTCGGAATTCTAAAAGAATGCCAAGAAAAATTATGAGAAATACACCAAGAAATATAAGTCTTCCAGACTCTATAATATATCTCTCTAGATACAGATTTACGAGCCTGTAACATAGTATTAATCACAGCGTCAGAGAAACCTCTTTGACGAAGAATCAAGCGTTCAATCTCCATACCTTTAAATTTAAGGATTTCAGATCCTGATGGAAAAAAGGACCTTGTGACAGAAGGTCTGGTCTTAACGGAAGAGTCCACGGTTGGCAAGAGGCCATCCGGACAAGATCCGCATACCAAAACCTGTGAGGCCATGCCGGAGCTACCAGCAGAACAAACGAGCATTCCTTCAGAATCTTGGAGATTACTCTTGGAAGAAGAACTAGAGGCGGAAAGATATAGGCAGGATGATACTTCCAAGGAACTGATAATGCATCCACTGCCTCCGCCTGAGGATCCCGGGATCTGGACAGATACCTGGGAAGTTTCTTGTTTAGATGGGACGCCATCAAATCTATTTCTGGAAGTTCCCACATTTGAACGATCTGAAGAAATACCTCTGGGTGAAGAGACCATTCGCCCGGATGCAACGTTTGGCGACTGAGATAATCCGCTTCCCAATTGTCTACACCTGGGATATGAACCGCAGAGATTAGACAGGAGCTGGATTCCGCCCAAACCAAAATTCGAGATACTTCTTTCATAGCCAGAGGACTGTGAGTTCCTCCTTGATGATTGATGTATGCCACAGTTGTGACATTGTCTGTCTGAAAACAAATGAACGATTCTCTCTTCAGAAGAGGCCAAAACTGAAGAGCTCTGAAAATTGCACGGAGTTCCAAAATATTGATCGGTAATCTCACCTCCTGAGATTACCAAACTCCTTGTGCCGTCAGAGATCCCCACACAGCTCCCCAACCTGTGAGACTTGCATCTGTTGAAATTACAGTCCAGGTCGGAAGCACAAAAGAAACCCCTGAATTAAACGATGGTGATCTGTCCACCACGTTAGAGAGTGTCGAACAATCGGTTTTAAAGATATTAATTGAGATATCTTTGTGTAATCCTTGCACCATTGATTCAGCATACAAAGCTGAAGAGGTCGCATGTGAAAACGAGCAAAGGGGATCGCGTCCGATGCAGCAGTCATAAGACCTAGAATTTCCATGCATAAGGCTACCGAAGGGAATGATTGTGACTGAAGGTTTCGACAAGCTGCCATCAGTTTTAGACGCCTCTTGTCTGTTAAAGACAGAGTCATGGACACTGAATCTATTTGGAAACCCAGAAAGGTTACCCTTGTCTGAAGAATCAATGAACTTTTTGGTAAATTGATCCTCCAACCATGATCTTGAAGAAACAACACAAGTCGATTCGTATGAAATTCTGCTAAATGTAAAGACTGAGCAAGTACCAAGATATCGTCCAAATAAGGAAATACCACAATACCCTGTTCTCTGATTACAGACAGAAGGGCACCGAGAACCTTTGTAAAAATTCTTGGAGCTGTAGCAAGGCCAAAACGGCAGAGCCACAAACTGGTAATGCTTGTCCAGAAAAGAGAATCTCAGGAACCGATAATGATCCGGATGAATCGGAATATGCAGATATGCATCCTGTAAATCTATTGTGGACATATAATTCCCTTGCTGAACAAAAGGCAAGATAGTCCTTACAGTTACCATCTTGAACGTTGGTATCCTTACATAACGATTCAATATTTTTAGATCCAGAACTGGTCTGAAGGAATTCTCCTTCTTTGGTACAATGAAGAGATTTGAATAAAACCCCATCCCCTGTTCCTGAACTGGAACTGGCATAATTACTCCAGTCAACTCTAGATCTGAAACACAATTCAGAAATGCTTGAGCTTTTACTGGATTTACTGGGACACGGGAAAGAAAAAATCTCTTCGCAGGAGGTCTCATCTTGAAACCAATTCTGTACCCTTCTGAAACAATGTTCTGAATCCAAAGATTGTGAACAGAATTGATCCGAATTTCTTTGAAAAAACGTAACCTGCCCCCTACCAGCTGAGCTGGAATGAGGGCCGCACCTTCATGTGGACTTAGAAGCAGGCTTTGCCTTTCTGGTTGGCTTGGATTTATTCCAGATTGGAGATGGTTTCCAAACTGAAACTGCTCCTGAGGATGAAGGATCAGGTTTTTGTTCTTTGTTGAAACGAAAGGAACAAAAACGATTATTAGCTCTGTTTTTACCCTTAGATTTTTTATCCTTTTATATCTTTTCCTTTCCCACCAGTAACAGTTGAAATAATAGAATCCAACTGAGAACCAAATAATTTGTTACCCTGGAAAGAAATGGAAAGTAGAGTTGATTTAGAAGCCATATCAGCATTCCAAGTCTTAAGCCATAAAGCTCTTCTAGCTAAAATAGCTAGAGACATAAACCTGACATCAACTCTGATAATATCAAAGATGGCATCACAGATAAAATTATTAGCATGCTGAAGAAGAATAATAATATCATGAGAATCATGATGTGTTACTTGTTGCGCTAAGGTTTCCAACCAAAAAGTTGAAGCTGCAGCAACATCAGCCAAAGATATAGCAGGTCTAAGAAGATTACCTGAACACAGATAAGCTTTTCTTAGAAAGGATTCAATTTTCCTATCTAAAGGATCCTTAAACGAAGTACCATCTGACGTAGGAATAGAAGTACGTTTAGCAAGGGTAGAAATAGCCCCATCAACTTTAGGGATTTTGTCCCAAAATTCTAATCTGTCAGACGGCACAGGATATAATTGCTTAAAACGTTTAGAAGGAGTAAATGAATTACCCAATTTATCCCATTCTTTGGAAATTACTGCAGAAATAGCATTAGGAACAGGAAAAACTTCTGGAATAACCACAGGAGATTTAAATACCTTATCCAAACGTTTAGAATTAGTATCAAGAGGACCAGAATCCTCTATTTCTAAAGCAATTAGAACTTCTTTAAGTAAAGAACGAATAAATTCCATTTTAAATAAATATGAAGATTTATCAGCATCAACCTCTGAGACAGAATCCTCTGAACCAGAAGAGTCATCAGAATCAGAATGATGATGTTCATTTAAAAATTCATCTGTAGGGAGAGAAGTTTTAAAAGATTTTTTTACGTTTACTAGAAGGAGAAATAACAGACATAGCCTTCTTTATAGATTCAGAAACAAAATCTCTTATGTTATCAGGAACATTCTGCACCTTAGATGTTGAAGGAACTGCAACAGGCAATGGTACTTTACTAAAGGAAATATTATCTGCATTAACAAGTTTGTCATGACAATCAATACAAACAACAGCTGGAGGAATAGCTACCAAAAGTTTACAGCAGATACAGTTAGCTTTGGTAGATCCAGCACTAGACAGCGATTTTCCTGTAGTATCTTCTGACTCAGATGCAACGTGAGACATCTTGCAATATGTAAGAGAAAAAACAACATATAAAGCAAAATTGATCAAATTCCTTAAATGACAGTTTCAGGAATGGGAAAAAATGCCAAAGAACAAGCTTCTAGCAACCAGAAGCAATGAAAAATGAGACTTAAATAATGTGGAGACAAAAGCGACGCCCATATTTTTTAGCGCCAAATAAGACGCCCACATTATTTGGCGCCTAAATGCTTTTTGGCGCCAAAAATGACGCCACATCCGGAACGCCGACATTTTTGGCACAAAATAACGTCAAAAAATGACGCAACTTCCGGCGACACGTATGACGCCGGAAACGGAAAAGAATTTTTGCGCCAAAAAAGTCCGCTCCAAGAATGACGCAATAAAATGAAGCATTTTCAGCCCCCGCGAGCCTAACAGCCCACAGGGAAAATAGTCAAATTTTTGAAGGTAAGAAAAAATGATTAAATCAAATGCATTATCCCAAATATGAAACTGACTGTCTGAAAAATAAGGAAAGTTGAACATTCTGAGTCAAGGCAAATAAATGTTTGAATACATATATTTAGAACTTTATAAACAAAGTGCCCAACCATAGCTTAGAGTGTCACAGAAAATAAGATTTACTTACCCCAGGACACTCATCTACATGTTTGTAGAAAGCCAAACCAGTACTGAAACGAGAATCAGCAGAGGTAATGGTATATATAAGAGTATATCGTCGATCTGAAAAGGGAGGTAAGAGATGAATCTCTACGACCGATAACAGAGAACCTATGAAATAGACCCCGTAGAAGGAGATCACTGCATTCAAATAGGCAATACTCTCCTCACATCCCTCTGACATTCACTGCACGCTGAGAGGAAAACCGGGCTCCAACTTGCTGCGGAGCGCATATCAACGTAGAATCTAGCACAAACCATCGGAGGCAAAGTTTGTAAAACTGAATTGTGGGTGTGGTGAGGGGTGTATTTATAGGCATTTTGAGGTTTGGGAAACTTTGCCCCTCCTGGTAGGAATGTATATCCCATACGTCACTAGCTCATGGACTCTTGCTAATTACATGAAAGAAAAGTAAACCCCTTAGGCTTATTCTTATCCAGTGGTAGGAAGGCACCCTTGCCACCCGTGTCCGTCCAGGCCTTAAACGGGAGGGAAAGTAATCTAGACTTAGAAGTCATGTCAGCAGACCACAACTTTAACCAAAGTGCCCTACGGGCTAGAAAAGAAAAACCTGATGCCTTGGCATTCAAACAAATAATCAGCATATTTGCATCACAGGTGAACGAATGAGCTACCCTTAAGTCCTTAATTCGTTCCTGTATCTCCGAGGGGAGTCCCCACCTCGACCATAGCTGACAGAGTCACACCAATAGGTAGCCTCTACAACCAACGCAGCTGGTTGAAAAATGAACCCCGTGAGTTGGAACATCTTTCTCAACATTTACTCCATATTTTCTTTTTATCCATGAGCCATCTTCAAGCGGGATAGTCGTCCGCTTAGCAAGCCTGAAAATAACACCATCCACCTTAGGAATGGCTTTCTTTTTAAAAGAAGTGGGGGGGGGGGGGGAGGACAAACCTAGTTTCTACCATTCATTCTTAATATTAGCCATTTTAATGGGGACCAGGAAAGACTGAGGCACCAACCTGTCCTCGTAAACGCTATCAAGCATAGGGATCGAAGGTTCCTCCGGTAGTTAGCTACGTTGGAGGTTCCTGAACCTAACACCTCTTTCAGCAGAAAGCGCAAATGCTCCATCTTAAATTTAAAATCTGGCACCTCCGCTGACAGGTCTAGAAGTCGCCGATTCCGACCCAGAAAAAACGTCCCCCGAAGAGTTGGAGTTGTCTTCATCAGCGGATAATCTGTCAGACATCCAGCGGAGTAGATGACCCCTGGGACGGATAGCTATGTTTCACCTTGCGCTTAGCAGGGCGTGGTAAGGCATTGAAGACAGCAGAAACCGCCTATTGTAACTGATCAGCGAAATCTGGTGGCCAAAAGGTACCCTCCCGCAGGAGGATTAGTAGTGCCCTGGGGAGCTGCATGTGCAATCAGAGATGAGTGTAGTGAACGCACCTCGCGGGATGGAGAACCCTCAGAGGTGGACGGATCAGTTGTACCAAATATCTTATTCTTTTTAGATATTGCAATCTTATCAAAGCAAGTGGAACAAAGTTGAGCAGGCGGATCAACTGGAACCTCCTCACAATAGACACAGTTATTAGGTTTAAAGAGGGAGTACCCTCTAACATATCAGAGTCCTCCATAGCTTGCGCCTTTATTGCAGACTAGATAGAAATGAAATGACACCTTTATATCTTAAAGGCCGGGGCACTCACCACCTCCTATAACCTGGACCACAGAGAAACCGCTTGTCTCCTACAACCGCCGGTCAAGAAGAGGAAGTTAAGAAGCCACACCAGGTCACATGGAGTGCCATGCAGGACCGCCCCTGCACTAGAGAGAAAACGCGCAAAAATAGGCCCGCGTTGATCTCATGCTAAGAAAACTGACTGTTCACACACTGACAAAGCCTCATCTCACACATGTCGCAGCATTAAACACAAATAAAATTATGCACAAATCCTCCCCCTGTTCAATAACCCCCTTCCGAGGGTATTACCCTTGATTCTAAACAGATAAAAGGAGACACACTGTGACCCTGTCTTCTTACGTTATATGTGTATAAATGAAACGATCTTACCAGAATCTACAACGTGGAACAGGAAAACGGCCTTTCAAGTGTGACAAGGTAGTAGCATCGCTCCTGACATGGACTTGAGAGAAGAAACGCCAGCAGCGAAACTCATCAACGCTAATTGCTTATGGAGCTGTTAATCTGAGTAGGGATGGTTTCGCAGAAAGACTCTCCCTGCATCTCCGGACTCCAACCTTCATCCATGCACTCACTGAGAGGCTGACAGGAATACTTAAAACTCAAGTCCCATTTCGAAGAGTACTACCCTCCATAAGAGACTACTCCGAATCTTCCGTCACTTCTCTGCCAACCTCCTGTGACGAAAGGCAAAGAATGACTAGGGGATGAGGGGAGTGGGGGAGGTATTTAAGCCTTTGGCTGGGGTGTCTTTGCCTCCTTCTGGTGACCAGGTTCTTAACTCCCACAATTAATGAATGAAGCCGTGGACTCTCCTCCCATTAAGATGGAAACTGTGGGATGGGTAATTAAGGAAATATCTATGTTTTAAAACAAAACAAAAATCTGGTGTTGACGGTCCCTTTAAGCATGTGGTACATAAAGCAAAGCACTTTCATGCTTATCTTGACACTGCAAAATGTATTCTGAAATTTTAAAGGGAAAGTAAACAGCTTGAATTTTTTTTATATACAATGTTAGTGTGTAATGAAGCAACTTTTCAAAATAAGTTTAGGATTCAATTTAGCAATTTTTAATTCTCAGGAGCTGGAAATGCACCATACTGACTTCTCAAGGATAATCCTGCTACATATCTGTCTCTATAACTACAAATCACTTCATTTTATACTAACTTCATGGCTAGCTTTGTCGTCTGTGTACTAAAGCCCAGATTGGCTATTCCAAATAAAAGAAATGGTGGGTTGGTTTTGAAAATTTGTGTCAGTTAAAAGGATGTTTTAAAAACCTTAAAGGGATATAAAACCAACAGTTTTTCTTTCAAGATTCAGATAGAGCATGCAATTTTAAGCAACTTTCTAATTTACTCCTATTATCAATTTTTCTTGGTTCGGTTTGTATCTTTATTTTTTTTTTAAAAACTGAAAAGTAAGCTTAGGAGCCAGCCCATTTTTGCTTCAGCACCTGGGTAACGCTTGCCTATTGGTAGCTAAATGTAGAAACCAATCAGTAAGCGCTACCCAGGGTTCTGAACCAAAAACTAAAAAAAAAAACCTTACATTCCAGCTATTTCCAATACAGATACCAAGAGATCGAGGGGAGGGGGGTGGATTAGAAGGGATTCGGTAATAAAAATGCTAATTCAACATTGTTCTCTCCAACTTTTTCTCTTTGGTTTACAGATATAAGATAAGCATTACAATGTGATAAAGTAATGAGATCTGGCTTCAAAACACAAAATCAGCTTTTTTATATATACACAAACTTAAAAAAGCTAAATGTCCATATATTTTATACTTTGCAGCTGGTAAAAAAAAAAAAGTTATTGTTAACACCTTAAGGGAAAACCAAATTATACAGTATACTGTCCCTTTAAATATTTATTAACTAAGCTGAATCAGTGCTAAAACAACTTGCGGGAATAGAAGAGGGCAGGCTACCCTATATCTTTCGATAACTGCACATGTGCAAACAGAGTTAATATGCTATATATGTGCACTACTTTGTGATTGGTTAGAAAGGGTTCTTTTGTACTGGGGCACAGAGAAATCAATGAAAAGAAAACCATAAAATGTGCTTATTTGACAAAACAAAGCTGCATTATTCATTGCAAAATTCTTCTCAGAAATGCAGGTACATTGCTATGCAGCTTACAATTTGTGCTTAATATTCCTTGAAGACTTTGCGGATATGCTAGTCTATAGCAACACAACAGAAAAGTCTTTACAATTTTAATTACAAAGGTGTTTACGGTCCCTTTAAGACAACGCTCACAAGCAGGTTGCTTCTATTACCTCCATCCTGCACATCTTCTGACTGCTTACAAGGAGAGGATGACGATGACGTTTGTTCCTGAGGGCTAAACCCCTTAGAGGAATCTGTAAGATACAAGGAAACAGCACTTATGCTTGTTGCTTGTGTGATATGTGCGTTGTAATAGCCATTTTTCCCCTGAACTTATAAAAAGGGACATAAAACAAGTATAAGGGATAGAGACAACATATAATAATATCTACTTTAATTACTATACCAGCAAATGTATACTGCAGTGCCTCGCCATTAACCCTTTCTTTTAAGTTTCCGAATTGTACAGCTCTAACTCCCCCTACACATTTCCTTCTATGGCTACATCTATATCCACCTTTGTTTAGTAAATGCAAGACTAATACTCATCTGCTGGAGCATGCCTAGAAGCAAAAAAAGCTGCTGTGAACGCAGTAGAAATTCAATGCCTGTGTTTTCTGATGCTAAACACTGATAGGGGTGCTTGATAGAGCTACTCCAGATAGCTTAGCTATGTAACTAATTTAGCTTATTTGTGAAAATTATCTTAAAATACTTGCCAGCAATTTTTAAACATTTTTTTAATGAAAACTTTTTTTACTTAATTAGCACTTTTAGGATATGCACAGATCTCAACATGTTTTATGGCACTTTAAAGGATAAGAGGAGTTTTGTGTTTGCATGACCTGGTAACATTCATAGTTATGATTATGCACACAAGGACGGTGCTAATGGTGGCAGATTTTGTGGGACTGAAAAGAGCGCCCAACGCACATACAGAGTTCAATAATAAATCTTAAAGGGACATAAAACTAACATTTTTCTTTGATGATTCAGATAAATACAAATTTTCAGATTTACTTTTATCAAAATTTGTCTCTTGGTATCCTTTGTTGAAGGACAACAATGCTCTACTGGGATCTAGGTGAACACCCTGGGTGAGCCAATGACTAATCAGCTTGCTTATAATAGTGCATTGCTCTGGAGTCTACTTCTGTATGCTTTTCAACCATGGATACCAAAAGAACAAAGCATAATGAATAAAAGTTTCATTCTGACTTTACTATCCCTGTAATGCCGTTGCTCCCCTGCAAATCTATGTACAGACAATCAACCCCTTACTAAATTCAAAGAAGCTCAATAAATAGAAGATTGTGTGAGGAGGGAGGGGCAAACATTAAAATTAAATGTTATTGTTTTAGTTAAATAAAACATAATTTATGCAAGAACTTACCTGATAAATTCATTTCTTTCATATTGGCAAGAGTCCATGAGCTAGTGATGTATGGGATATACAATCCTACCAGGAGGGGCAAAGTTTCCCAAACCTCAAAATTCCTATAAATACACCCCTCACCACACCCAAAATTTAGTTTAACAAATAGCCAAGTAGTGGGGTGATAAAGGAGTAAAAAGCATAAAAAAGGCATTTGGAAATAATTGTGCTTTATACAAAAAATCATAACCACCATAAAAAGGGTGAGTTTCATGGACTCTTGCCAATATGTAAGAAATGAATTTATCAGGTAAGTTCTTACATAAATTATGTTTTCTTTCATGTAATTGGCAAGAGTCCATGAGCTAGTGACGTATGGGATAGTAATACCCAAGATGTGGAACTCCACAGAAGAGTCACTAGAGAGGGAGGGATAAAATAACAGCCATTTTCCGCTGAAAAATCAAACTTAAAACAGCTGCCTGAAAAACTTTTCGACCAAAAAAAGCTTCCAAAGAAGCAAATACATCAAAACGGTAGAATTTAGTAAACGTATGCAAAGAAGACCAAGTTGCTGCTTTCCAAATCTGATCAACTGAAGCTTAATTCTTAAAAGCCCACGAAGTGTAGACTCATCTAGTAGAATGAGCTGTAATTCTGAGGCGGGGCCTGACCCGACTAATTACGTCTGATGAATTAAAACCTTTAACCAAGATGCCAAGGAAATGGCAGAAACCTTCTGACCCAGAACCAGAAAAGACAACAAATAGACTAGAAGTCTAACTGAAATCTTTAGTAGCTTCAACAAAATATTTCAAAGCTCTTACAACATCCAAAGAATGTAAGGATCTCTCCAAAGAATTCTTAGGATTAGAACACAAAGGAGGAACAACAATTTCTCTATTAATGTTAGAATTAACAACCTTAGGTAGAAATTTAAATGAAGTCCTCAAAACTGCCTTATCCTGATGGAAAATCAAAAAAGAAGACTCACAAGAAAGAGCAGATAATTCGGAATCTTTTCTAGCAGAAGAGATGGCCAAAAGAAACAACACTTTCCAAGAAAGTAGTTTAATGTCCAAAGAATGCTTGATACGGACCAAAGCCTGTACAAAACCGTGAATATCGGGAAGCTTAGTGACCTTTCTGTGGAAAAAAAACCCAGAAAGAACAGAGATATGTCCCTTCAAGGAACTTGCAGACAAACATTTATCCAAACCATCCTGAAGAAACTGTAAAATTCTAGGAATTCTAAAAGAATGCCAGGAGAGTTTATGAGAAGAACACCATGAAATAACATAATTTATGTAAGAACTTACCTGATAAATTCCTTTCTTTCATATTAGCAAGAGTCCATGAGCTAGTGACGTATGGGATATGCATTCCTACCAGGAGGGGCAAAGTTTCCCAAACCTTAAAATGCCTATAAATACACCCCTCACCACACCCACAATTCAGTTTAACGAATAGCCAAGAAGTGGGGTGATAAGAAAGGAGCGAAAGCATCAAAAAAAAATTAAGGAATTGGAATAATTGTGCTTTATACAAAAAAATAACCACCACAAAAAAAGGGTGGGTCTCATGGACTCTTGCTAATATGAAAGAAAGGAATTTATCAGGTAAGTTCTTACATAAATTATGTTTTCTTTCATGTAATTAGCAAGAGTCCATGAGCTAGTTAAGTATGGGATAGCAGATACCCAAGATGTGGAACTTCCACGCAAGAGTCACTAGAGAGGGAGGGATAAAATAAAGACAGCCAATTCCGCTGAAAAAAAATCCACAACCCAAATCAAAAAGTTTTAATCTTATAATGAAAAAAAATGAAATTATAAGCAGACGAATCAAACAGAAACAGCTGCCTGAAGTACTTTTCTACCAAAAACTGCTTCAGAAGAAGAAAACACATCAAAATGGTAGAATTTAGCAAAAGTATGCAAAGAAGACAAAGTTGCTGCTTTGCAAATCTGATCAAAAGAAGCTTCATTCCTAAAAGCCCAGGAAGTAGAGACTGAGCTAGTAGAATGAGCTGTAATCCTTTGAGGCGGGGACTTACCCGACTCCACATAAGCATGATGAATCAAAGACTTTAGACAAGACACCAAAGAAATGGCAGAAGCCTTCTGACCTTTCCTGGAACCAGAAAAGATAACAAATAGACTAGAAGTCTTTCTAAAATCTTTAGTAGCTTCAACATAATATTTTAAAGCTCTAACTACATCCAATGAATGTAATGACCTTTCATTAGGACATAATGAAGGGACAACAATTTCTCTACTAATGTTGTTAGAATTCACAACCTTAGGCAAAAATTGAAATGAAGTCCGCAACACCGCCTTATCCTGATGAAAAATCAGAAAAGGAGATTCACAAGAAAGAGCAGATAACTCAGAGACTCTTCTGGCAGAAGAGATAGCTAAAAGGAACAATACTTTCCAGGAAAGTAATTTAATGTCCAGAGAATGCATAGGCTCAAACGGAGGAGCCTGTAAAGCTGATAAAACCAAATTAAGACTCCGAGGAGAGATTGGCTTAATGACAGGTTTGATACGTACCAAAGCCTGTACAAAACAACGAATATTAGGAAGATGAGCAATCTTTCTGTGGAAAAGAACAGAAAGAGCAGATATTTGTCCTTTCAGAATTCCTAGAATTTTACAATTTCTTCAGGATGGTTTGGATAAAGGTTTGTCTGCAAATTCCTTGAAAGAATGCCAGGAGAATTTATGAGAAGAACACCAAGAGATGTAAGTCTTCCAAACCCGATAAATCTTTCTAGACTGATTTTCGAGCCTGTAACATAGTATTAATCACTGAGTCAGAGAAACTTCTATGACTAAGAATTAAGCGTTCAATTTCCATACCTTCAAATTTAATGATTTGAGATCCTGATGGAAAAAAGGACCTTGAGATAGAAGGTCTGGCCTTAACGGAAGTGTCCAAGGTTGGCAACTGGCCATCCGAACGAGATCCGCAAACCAAAACCTGTGTGGCCATGCTGGAGCCACCAGCAGTACACATGAGCGCTCCATTAGAATTTTGGAGATTACTTTCGGAAGAAGAACTAGAGGCGGAAAGATATAAGCAGGATGATAATTCCAAGGAATTGATAACGCATCCACTGCTTCCGCCTGAGGATCCCGGGATCTGGATAGATACCTGGGAAGTTTCTTGTTCAGATGAGAGGCCATCAGAAATTATTTTTGATTTTAGGAAATCTAATCGATGTTTACAATTGCCCATTCATATAAATGGAACTGAGGTTGAACGTGTACCAAGCTTCAAGTTTCTGGGCACACACATCTGAGGATTTGACTTGGTCTTTGAACACCTCAACTTTAGTGAAAAAAGCACAACGACGTCTCTATTTCTTAAGAACACTGAAAAAAGTTAATTTATCTACTCAGATTTTAATTAATTTTTATCGCTGTACTATTGAGAGTATTCTCACCAACTGTATCACAGTGTGGTATGGAAACAGTACTAATTTTGATCGCAAAGCTCTGCAACGGGTAGTTAAAACCGCCCAGTATATCATAGGTGCTCAGTTACCTACCATTGAAGATCTTCAAAGCAGACGTAGTCTTTTAAAGGCCTATCGAATTATTCATGATCCCTTCCATGTTAGCAACAGACTATTTGCCCTTTTACCATCTGGGAGACGTTATAGAAGCTTAAAAGGAAAAACTGCTAGGTTACGGAATAGTTTTTTCCCAAGAGCCATTCCTCTGCTAAATAATAACTTTTAAAAATCTCTCTTATGCTCATAGCCTTTTTTAATTTTTATCCTTCTGATGATTAGATCTTTTTATTATAATGAAGAAAGTGCTAAATTAATGGTCTTAATTTAATTTATTGATTATCTTGTTAATGGCTCTTTTTCACTTCACTCTATATTCACATAACACATATAATATAAAATACACATAAGATTCATATAAAACACTCATGATTCACATCATATATATAATGCAAATAAACACGTGTGCAAGATTACTTTTTTATTACATTTTTTTTTTACATATATATACTTTTTTGTATGGAACTTTTTTTTTTTTGCCCTTGCTTACACTTGCGTTGTACTTACTTTTGTAGTATAGAAATTTTTTGAACAAGTCATTTGAATTTTTTGCTATCTATTAGTTTTACCATTATAGTGCTATCTGTGTATAGGATTGGTTAGATTTTCAAATATAATTTCGTTGTCTCTGTTTTCCTACTTTGTACAATGACAATAAAACAAATCTAATCTATTTCTGGGAGACCCCAGATTTGCACAATCTGTAGAAATACCTCTGGATGAAGAGACCATTCGCCCGGATGTAACGTCTGGCGATTGAGATAATCCGCTTCCCAATTGTCTACACCTAGGATGTGAACCGCAGAGATTAGACAGGAGCTGGATTTCGCCCATACAAGTATCCGAGATACTTCTTTCATAGCTTGAGGACTGCGAGTCCCACCTTGATGATTGACATATGCCACGGTCGTGACATTGTCTGTTTGAAAACAAATAAACGATTCTCTCTTCAGAAGAGGCCAGAACTGAAGAGCTCTGAAAATCGCACAGAGTTCCAAAATGTAGATTGGTAATCTCGCCTCCTGAGATTCCCAAACCCCCTGCGCCGTCAGAGATCCCCATACCGCTCCCCAACCTGAAAGACTCGCATCTGTTGAGATCACAGTCCAGGTTGGACGAACAAAAGAGGCCCCTTGAATTAAACGATGGTGATTCAACCACCAAGTCAGAGAAGACCGAACATTGGGATTTAAGGATATTATTTGTGATATCCTTGTATAATCCCTGCACCACTGGTTCAGCATACAAAGCTAAAGTGGTCTCGTACGAAAACGAGCAAAAAGGGATCGCGTCCGAAGCAGCAGTCATGAGACCTAAAATCTTCATGCATAATGCTACCGAAGGGAACAATTGAGACTGAAGGTTTCGACAGGCTGAAACCAATTTCAGACGTCTCTTTTCTGTCAGAGACAAAGTCATGGACACTGAATCTCTTTGGAAACCTAAAAAGGTTACTCTTGTCTGAGGAATCAAAGAACTTTTTGGTAAATTGATCCTCCAACTATGTCTTTGAAGAAACAACACAAGTTGATTTGTGTGAGATTCTGCAGAATGTAAAGACTGAGCAAGTACCAAGATATCGTCCAAATAAGGAAATACCGCAATACCCTGTTCTCTGATTACAGAGAGAAGGGCACCTAGAACCTTCGAAAAGATCCTTGGCGCAGTTGCTAGACCAAATGGAAGGGCAATAAACTGGTAATGCTTGTCTAGAAAAGAGAATCTCAGAAACTGGTAGTGATCTGAGTGAATAGGAATATGCAGGTATGCATCCTGTAAGTCTATTGTAGACATATAATGCCCTTGCTGAACAAAAGGCAGAATAGTTCTTATAGTCACCATTTTGAATGTTGGTATCCTTACATATCGATTCAATATTTTTAAATCCAGAACTGGTCTGAAAGAATTCTCTCTTTGGCACAATGAATAGATTTGAATAAAACCCCAGACCCTGTTCCAGAACTGGAACTGGCATAATTACCCCAGCTAACTCTAGGTCTGAAACACATTTCAGAAATGCCTGAGCCTTCCCTGGATTTACTGGAATGCGTGAGAGAAAAAAAATCTTCTCACAGGAGGCCTTACCTTGAAACCTATTCTGTACCCTAGAGAAACAATGTTCTGAATCCAAAGATTGTGAATCAAATTGATCCAAACATCTTTGAAAAATCGTAACCTGCCCCCTACCAGCTGCGCTGGAATGAGGGCCGCACCTTCATGCGGATTTAGGAGCAGGTTTTGACTTTCTGAAAGGCTTGGATTTATTCCAGACTGGATTAGGTTTCCAACCGGAAACCGTTCCTTTAGGAGAAGGGTCGGGCTTTTGCTCTCTATTTTGACGAAAGGAACGAAAACGATTAGCAGCCCTAAAATTACCTTTAGATTTTTTGCCCTGGGGCAAAAAAGCTCCCTTCCCTCCAGTAACAGTTGAAATTATAGAATCCAACTGAGAACCAAACAACTTATTACCTTGGAAAGAGAGAGAAAGCAAAGTTGACTTAGAAGTCATATCTACATTCCAAGATTTAAGCCATAAAGCTCTTCTGGCTAAAATAGCTAAAGACATATACCTGACATCAATTCTAATGATATCAAAAATGGCATCACAGACAAAGTTATTAGCATGTTGAAGAAGTTTAACAATGCTATATGATCTGTTACTTGTTGCGCCAAAACCTCCAACCAAAAAGTTGAAGCTGCAGCAACATCAGCCAAAGATATAGCAGGTCTGAGTAAATTGCCTGAACATAAATAAGCTTTTCTTAAAAAAGATTCAATCTTCCTATCCAAAGGATCTTTAAACGAAGTGCTATCTGCGTAGGAATAGCAGTACGTTTAGCAAGGGTAGAGATAGCTCCATCGACCTTAGGGATTTTATCCCAAAACTCCAATCTATCAGATGGCACAGGGTACAATTTCTTAAACCTTGGAGAAGGAGTAAATGAAGTACCCAAACTATCCTATTCCCTAGCAATCACATCTGAGATAGCATCAGGAACTGGAAAAACTTCCGGGATTAATACATGAGGCTTATAAACCGAATTTAAACGTTTAGCAGTTTTAGTATCAGGAGGACTGGATTCCTCCATATCTAATGCAATCAAAACTTCTTTTAGTAATGAACGAATAAACTCCATTTTAAATAGATATGAGGATTTATCAGAATCAATATCTGTAATAGAATCTTCTGAACCAGAAAAAACCTCATCAGAATCAGATAAGTCAGAATGATGACTCACCTACAAACTCATCTGAAATGTGAAAGTTTTGAAAGACCTTTTACGTTTATTGGAAGGAAAGAACAACAGACAGAGCCTTCCTAATAGAATTAGAAACAAATTATTTTACATTAACAGGAACATCCTGAACATTGGATGTTGAAGGAACAACAACAGGTAAAGGATTATTACTAATGGAGACACAATCAGCATTGGAAAGTTTATCATGGCAGCTTTCACAAACTACAGCTGGAGGAACAGATAGCACAAGTTTACAACATATGCACTTAACTTTGGTAGAACCAGCATCAGGCAACGTCTGTTCATTAGTAGATTTTGATCCAGGGTCGGGATGAGACATCTTGCAATATGTAATAGAAAAAACAACATATAAAGCAAAATTATCAAATTCCTTAAATGAAAGTTTCAGGAATGGGAAAGAATGCAAAAAAAATAAGCTTCTAGCAACCAGAAGCAATGAAGAGAAATGTTTAAATAATGTGAGTAAAAAAGACGCCCCATTTTTTTTGCGCAAAAAAATGTCTAAAGACGCATGCGTAATAGAATACAACTTCCGGTGAAAAATTACTGCTCCGGAAGTGACGAAAATTTTTAGTGCCAAAAAAAGAACGCACCAAAAAAATAACGAAATAAAAAGGAACATTTCCCGCCCCCGCGAGCTTAACAGCACGCAGGAAAAAATGGCCAAATGAAAAAAAAATTTCAAGGTAAGAAAAAATAATTAAATGCATTATCCCAATAATGAAACTGACAGTCTGAAAATAAGGAATACCGTTTATCCTGAATCAAGGCAAATATAAGTTTACAGACATATATTTAGAACTTTACATATAAAGTGCCCAACCATAGCGCAGAGTGTCACAAAAAAACATAATTTATACTTACCTGATAAATTTATTTATCTTGTAGTGTATCCAGTCCACGGATCATCCATTACTTGTGGGATATTCTCCTTCCCAACAGGAAGTTGCAAGAGGATCACCCACAGCAGAGCTGCTATATAGCTCCTCCCCTCACTGCCATATCCAGTCATTCGACCGAAACAAGCCGAGAAAGGAGAAACCATAGGGTGCAGTGGTGACTGTAGTTTAATTAAAATTTAGACCTGCCTTAAAAGGACAGGGCGGGCCGTGGACTGGATACACTACAAGAGAAATAAATTTATCAGGTAAGCATAAATTATGTTTTCTCTTGTTAAGTGTATCCAGTCCACGGATCATCCATTACTTGTGGGATACCAATACCAAAGCTAAAGTACACGGATGATGGGAGGGACAAGGCAGGAACTTAAACGGAAGGAACCACTGCCTGTAGAACCTCTCCCCCAAAAACAGCCTCCGAAGAAGCAAAAGTGTCAAATTTGTAAAATTTTGAAAAGGTGTGAAGCGAAGACCAAGTCGCAGCCTTGCAAATCTGTTCAACAGAGGCCTCATTTTTAAAAACCCAGGTGGAAGCCACAGCTCTAGTAGAATGAGCTGTAATCCTTTCAGGGGGCTGCTGTCCAGCAGTCTCATAGGCTAAGCGTATTATGCTCCGAAGCCAAAAGGAGAGAGAGGTTGCCAAAGCTTTTTGACCTCTCCTCTGTCCAGAGTAAACGACAAACAGGGCAGATGTTTGACGAAAATCTTTAGTAGCCTGTAAGTAAAACTTCAAGGCACGGACTACGTCCAGATTATGCAAAAGACGTTCCTTCTTTGAAGGATTAGGACACAATGATGGAACAACAATCTCTTGATTGATATTCCTGTTAGAAACCACCTTAGGTAAAAACCCAGGTTTGGTACGCAGAACTACCTTGCCTGAATGAAAAATCAGATAAGGAGAATCACAATGTAAGGCAGATAACTCAGAGACTCTTCGAGCCGAGGAAATAGCCATCAAAAACAGAACTTTCCAAGATAAAAGTTTAATATCAATGGAATGAAGGGGTTCAAACCCAACCCCTTGAAGAACTTTAAGAACCAAGTTTAAGCTCCATGGAGGAGCAACAGGTTTAAACACAGGCTTAATTCTAACTAAAGCTTGACAAAATGC